>NC_053161.1:186624038-186699038 GCF_016835505.1 Polypterus senegalus | reverse complement strand
GCCACTCCTCACGCTGGAGTATTTCACTGATATGCCCACTGAGGTTCCCTTTACTGAGAACATCAGAAGAGTGTAAGGGGGAAAGTGACAAAGGAGGACAGGAACAAGTATGAGATTAAAATAAATAATAGACAGCGTGGGCTTGTGGACAAGAAATAAAACAACAGTCTGGACAGAGAGGATGAGGAGAGTGACCAGTGTGGTGGAGGGGCTCAGGGTCACAATGCTGTCTTTAGGAATTGAATTATTAAAGAGAAATCTGCAGTTGTGTCACCTCACATCCATCTGTCTGTCCATAAGGGACACTGCAGTCTGTCCTGATTAAACACAGCGTTTGTGTTGTGGGAGTGGAAAAGTCAGAGCCATAATGTGACAAGAAATAAAATCAATGAGACACACACACACACACACACATGGACACACACTTGTTGTTCACTTACTTCAGTTTCTCTAATTTGCAGTTTTCACTCCTCAGCACCTCACACAGCTGATCCACTCCTGAATCCTCCATGTTGTTCCAGCTCAGGTTCAGTTCAGTTAGTCGTGTGTGTGGAGAAGAAAGAGCTGAGGAGAGAGCTGAGCAACATCTGGAGGTGATACCACAATGAGACAGGCTGTGGAGAACAAGAGAGAGAAGTGAGGACAGAGGAGAGTGAATACGAGACTACATCGAGGTTCAAATGGCTTCAGGCTCCTGCAGGTCTCGATCTTTATCGTTTCTTAAACAGTAAATGGTTTTGCTTTGACTTATTGTTCTATCTAGTCAAAAAAAAAAAAAACTGAGTGGGCCCATTCATCTTAGTGTGAGTCTCCATTTTTTTCTGATGAGTATGCCATTGACTCGCCTGTCCATTAAATCCATCAGTAATTGTTTTTTAGTTATAAGCTTTTAAAAAGTGGTGCTGTTAAAACTTGTGCATAAAACTGAATGAAGCTCCTGAATGCCCCTCTCCAGTTTTCCTACGGCCGTGTTCACTTTCTTTGTGGTCTGTTCCGTATATTGTTGTAACTGTACCCGGTTCTCAGTTTTAGAGTAGTCCCACCACTGGTGCAGAGAAGAGAAATTCTGTCTTGTGCAATTCATTCAATCCCGTAAATAACCAAAATATTTGATGTAATGTGGGTCTTTCAGCAGTTTGGTATTTAAGTACCAGTAAGACTTGGCAGAATATGAAAACAGAGCATAAGTTTGAAGGGACACAAGCGGGTGATAAGTAAAGCTGGTCAGAAGAATGGAGCAGTTAACAATGAGGTTCCTATGATGTTTCTAAATGTAAAGCCTGTCAAGTCTGGCCATAGACAGCAGCCCTGCAGAGATCTTGCCTCAGACCAGGATGCAATACTCTCCAAATATCATTAAAAATATTCCTGGTGACCCCCAACAATAGTGCCTTGACAGACCCCTAGTGCCGCTCCAGTCCATTCCTGTCCAGCTGCACATTCTCAGTACAGTTAAAGTCGCCCCCCCCAAACACCAGCTCCTCATCTCACACTGCACCAGCACATCACGTAAGGTATAAAAGCAATGGATTCTGTCTGTCCCTGCATTAGGTGGTACACATTGACAAACACCTACTTCATCTCTCCATTGTGGGCTTCTACCTTTAGTAGCCTTCCTTGAATTAATTCGGTAAACTCAACCGAGCCCGGCACAAAACTTTTAGAAAATCCCACACTAAGATTAGAGGCATGAGTTAGAAATGCCACCCCTGCCCACTGCCTGTGCCATTCTGACTGGTTAGTAGCTTCAATGTGCATTTCATGAAGAAAAGCAATGTTGATCTTTTTTGAGTTCAATACTCAAATAATGCAGTTCTTTTCAGTGAATCTCTACAACCATTCAGATCTAAAGTGCTCCGAAAATTTAAAGGCGTTTGTAACAAGAATGTAAGTTTAATGTCACTGTGCTCTGTACAAGAAATTATTTTATAAATTCACTCACATGTGCAGGCCAAAGTTAGTTCATAGGGGCTGTCAGCATTTAGAAACTGCTAGTCTAGCATTTGGAGAGAGAAGGGGACAACTGCGAAAATAGGCATTGTACTATTTCTGTATGTTAGAGATGAAATTGAATCGTTTCCTTTCCTGGTTTAGAAACCAAAGAAGGGCCTACACGTGGAGAAACCAGTATAAAAAGGCTTGAACAGCAGCCAAACACTTTGAAGCCGACAGATGGGTGATATCGTCATCCATCCTGAAATGCCTTCCAACACAGCAACGGAATATGGCAGACTGTATACATCAAGATCCCACCTTGGTATTGTCTTGCTATGGCTTCCCGTCTGTAATGCTGCGTAAATCGCCAGTAAAGAAAGCTAAGTTATTTTCTCTTATGTGATTTTTGTACCGCTGTATCACTATGGGAGGGATACATCCTTTTAATATCATATCTCTATATTTTTCGGTTACTTAAAACACCACAATTATAAAAGAACTTATTCCATTTAGGGAGCTATATCGCCCCCTAAAGGAAACAGCATTGGGCAAGAAAAAAAGAGTAGCTGATACAGTTGTTTGTGCCTTACTGACCTCTTAACGCTGTCTGCCTGTTTACATACTTCTGAGCTCTTCTCTTTACTGCTTTGAAGTCAGCTGCTGCCTTAGCTCCCCACAAAGTAATCACTGTTTGTGTTACCTTTAAATATTCATCGCTACAACGCCGGTTATTCACTTACTGAGATGCCGATGTCAGCTAGTGCTGCTTACTTTCCTGCCTCTCCAACACTAGTTTGAATACAAATAATAAGTACAAGTTACTTCTCCAAATGCTCCCCATAACTCTCATCTTCTTAAGCTCCTGTGCAAGCAAAAAAAATACAAAAAACCCTTAAAGGGAAAAAAGCTTTAAAAATTCCTGTATGGCTACTTACCAGCAACCAAACATAAAGTTCTGATTAACTCTCACACATCAGAACACAAAACTCTCAGTCACTTCTTCTCCATTCCCAAGGATGACATCAGCACATCTGTACATCTCAGTCTCAGCAATACACCTAGTCCACTTGTTATGTAATGTCGCGTAACAACACATGTCGGTGGTACAGAGCTGACAACATTGTGACACTTAATGACCTCTCCACTGGTGTGACAACAGATCACGTGTGACACCCAGGCCCTCCAGTTCTTTAGAGTCTGTTAAACCATTGAGCTCACAGTCAGCAGTTGGCTCTTTGGGCTCACAGACCATGCTCTTTATTCACAAGGATTACTTTTGGTAAATTTCAGACACATCATGTGACATTAATGTCAAATAGTAAGGACTGAAATGATTTGTACAATTTCCATCAAAACTCAGCGTTATGCTTATAACATCTTGCCTGAAGAAGGGGCCTGGGTTGCCTTGAAAGCTTGCATATTGTGATCTTTTTAGTTAGCCAATAAAAGGTATCATTTTGCTTGGCTTTTCTCTATGCTTATAAAAAAAACACAAACAAAAAAATAAATAAATAAATAAAATATATCGTGTTTTGCTACTAGCTAAATTTACTCCAGTCACACAAGAAGAAATAAATTTAGTCCAACTGGAGACCTTTTCCTGCATTAATTCTGAATGCATCTGCCTGCCATTTACTTTACCATTTGATTATTGTGCACATCTCTCAGATTCAAATGTCTGCTCTGATTCATTTATTTGTTCAGCACAGAACATGACATTTGCTGTCAGCTCAGTTTATTTTTCATATTCAGCCGACTAGTCAGTTTATTCATTAGCTAGTCAGTCAGTTAATTAGTCAAGCAGTAACTTTAATCAGCAACTTCTGGGTTTTAGCCATCTGTTCGAGAGCAGAAAGTTTGTCGAGGTTGGTTTCTCTTGAGATTTGTTACTTGGGCATTGATATACTTATTTCTATAAAGTTATTAGTATTAAGTTTATTTTACTGAATATCTTTCTTTATTGAAGTATACTGATCAGCCCATGTCTTTCTTTGTTTGCTTGCTTACTGATTAGTTTTAATCTGTTTAATCGAGTCTCGCAGCTGGGTCAATCCTTACTTAAAGAGACTTAAGGTGTCATCACACAAGCGTCAGCCCTCAAGTGCAGCCCTACTGTGTAAAGACTGAGAATCTACCTGTGAGATATCACTGAACAAGGACACCAGAAAAGGAAGCAGACATTCATATTTCACAAAGGCACAGTTTTAATCTTTTAATTTTCTTCCTCAGCGTATGTCTACAATACACTCCTGTTGTTCACACTAAACGATTCTCTCACACCTATAGCAAAAGAGGAAGAAAATATGACAACCTTCATATGCTTCATTAAGCCACATCTTCAGACACCCTCTTCTTTGGTTTGTGGAATTGTCAGTCTGTAGTCAACAAAGTAGACTTTATCTCAGCTTTCACCTCCCAGAGGTATCTGCAAGCACTTCCATCCTGTTTCAACTTTACCCATACTGCCGTTCCAAGTATCCTTGTGTCAAAGAATTGGAGATCCACCCTGGGTAATGTATGCAACTACATAAATATTTGAGTACAATGCAGTTACTGTCACATATACAATTAATAATAACAGTGTTGTTATTTATCACCCATCAGTTTTGCTCAAGAACGTCCTCAATGAGCTGGATGGACTGCTCTCTTCCCTCCCAGATGACAGCAGCCCACCTCAAAACATCAAGGACCTGAACATCCACCTGGAAAGTCATCTTGCTGCAAATTTTCTTGCTCTTCTTTCCTCTTTCAACATAACACACCAATTCACCAACTAAATAGGCCAGCAGCCTGCTCAACGTTGTCCTGTCACACAACTGCACTCTCACAAATGCAACTGTCAGTCCTCTACATATCTGACCACTTTTTCATTCAGTTCTTCCTACTTCTTCCCTCTTCCCCACTGAATTCTTCTGCCATCACATCTGCTCCATCTCTCCCACCAGCTTCTCTTCCCTGGTCTCTTCCTGATGATTTCTCCATTCTCAATACCACAGACTCGATGTGCTCAACTCTGTCATCCTGTCTTGATAATGTCTGCTCTCTCCATTCCAGTCCTGCATGTGAACGACCCTTCAGCCCCTGGCTTTTTGAAGCACTTCTGAGTCAACTGACTGAGCTGAGGACAGCTGAAGGAGATGGAGGAAGTTAAAGGCTCAGGCAGACTTGAATAAGTATAATCCCTTCTATCATCCTTCTTTTCTGTCACCACTAATGCTAAGGTACATTTCTATTAGACAAGAATTAACAACACTACCGATACACGCTTTCTGTTCTGCATTTTCACTTTCCTTCTTAACCCTCCACCACCTCCTTCTCTAATCTCTTTGACTGGGTCAGTGAGTGGCTGATATCAGCGATCAGTTCTCATCCTCACTGCCAGTCATCATTCCTCCTGCCAAGCATCACCCAACATTCTCCACATTCTCTCCACTCTCTGTTGCTGATGTTTCCAACATCCTCTCCTGTCACCCCACTACCTGTCCATTCAGTCCCATCCCCTCACATCTCCTTCAGGCTATCTCTCACGCACTCATTTCTGAAATTACACACATCATTAACATCTCACTCAGCTCAAGTACCTTTCCTATGATGTTCAGACCTGCTCTGATATCCCCACTTCGCAAAAAGCAACACTCAATCTGTCTTAAGTTAGCCATTTCAGGCCTGTCTCTCTCCTTTCCTTTCCTTCTAAAACACTTGACCATGCTGTGTGTCTAACCAAGACTTTTCTTTCCTTGTTTGCTTGATCCCAACCAGTTCAGCTTCAAAAGTAACCGCTCTACTGATTGTGGTTGACCAGCTTTGGTTAGCTAGAGCTGGCAACATGTTATCAGTCCTGATCCTTCTAGAACTCTACTCTGCCTTTGACACGTCAAACCCAAGATCCTTTGCACTACTCTCTCTAAACTTGGCACCACCAGGACTGCTCTCAGATGGATTGAGTCCTACAACTTGAGCAGATCCCACCATCTGTCCTGGTAAGGAAAGGAGAGAAGTCAAAGGTGCATGAGACATGCACAGTGCTGTGTTCTGATACCCTAAACTAATACTTAGTTGGAGGTTGTTTAGATTTTATTAAAGCATTTAGTTTTTTTTGGTAAAAGTCTATCAGTTTGGCACATTTGGACTTCATGATTTCTGCCCACTCCTTCATATTTATCAAATTCAGAGGGCATTACAGGCCTGTCTCTCTCATTTCCTTCTCTTCCAAAACACTAGACCATGCTATGTGTCTAACCAACTCTCTTCATTCCTTGTTTACTTGATCCCAACCAGTCTGAATTCAAAAGTAACCACTCTACTGAGACAGATCTACTGATTGTGCTCTGTGGGTTTCTGACATATTGTTAATGAATCCTTTTTCGTTTGACTAGCTTCATAGCTCTTGACTTGCGATGAACAACTTTTGTAACCTGTTCTGCTACACCTGCTTTAAAAAGTCTATAGACAGATGTTACTCAATTATGTTGACCTCCTTAGTAAGTCGCTTTGGATAAAAGTATCTGTCAAGCAAATAAATGCAAATGTTAACATCACATCATCCACAAACAAGGTGTGCCAAGAAAGAATGTGCCACCAGAGCAAGAGTGCAACACAACAAGAAGATTTTATAAATATATATAAACATGCTGGCCTGGTGGTCTTGTGTTTAGATTGAAGTGCTGTAGGATCAGTAAAACTGCAGTCATTTGGATGTGAGCTTTCTGAATTGTAGCTGCCGGCTGCAATGATATCGATATGATATGATATGATATGATATCGATATTGTAACGGTGTCAGCTGGGATGATGTCAGTGCTGAGCCAGCAGCAGGATAAGCTGTGCCAGTCAAAGGAGATCTGATAAAAAGGCTGAGTCGGCCACAGTGGCATGATCTCCATCCTAGTAACTACAGCAAGTCGTCTATCTAAGGAGATTAAGCTACCAAAAGGAGCAAAGAAATGAACAAAAGTCTAATGGGCCGTCACTGGTGAGTGCCAGGTGGCACTAGAACATACAGACAAGGACTTACATGTCAAGAACAAACTTCGCGAGGACACGGCAAACATAACAACAAAGGAGACATGTGAATGCAAACTGAAAGAGTTTGTCACTCAGCCATGTGCACAGAATTGTCCCAAAACTTATCTCATTTCTTCATTTTGACCTCTCTGCTCCTTTACTCCAGGTTTTCCTCTGCCTTTTTCTAGTCCTCCCAGTTCTTTGTCTTTGCCCAGTCGTCTGAGGTCAGGCTTGAACCCGAGTTTGTCCTTATTGTACTTAGCAGTTTTTTTGTGATAATGCCTACTTGTCCGTTTCAAAGACATTGAAATATGTTGACTCAAAGCTGTCCTGTGACTCCTCTGTGGCCTCTCTGATCCACGTGCTCTTAAGTGGCTTGTGGTGGCCTTGGTTGCCCACTGGTGGCACACACCCTTGAAACTGAGTCGTCAATAGTTATGTCCAAAGATGAGCTGAACAATAAGAACACAAATGAGCAAAAGGAGGTACATGAGTGCTTAATGGTTTCTTTGTACAACAAAACAAAACCTAAATAAAATGCAGTTCTTCTTCAATAAATAAAATAACAAATAAATATTCCTCAATACAAACATTGTTATTTGGTGGCAGTCAATATCACAGCAAATAGTCAATAAATAAGCCATAGAAAAAAATGAGGGAAAAATCACTAGAGGATCAGTCCACTAACAGCAACAAGAGCTTCGGTGTCACCTTAAGATAGATAGATAGATAGATAGATAGATAGATAGATAGATAGATAGATAGATAGATAGATAGATAGATAGATAGATAGATAGATAGATACTTTATTAATCCCAAGGGGAAATTCACATAATCCAGCAGCAGTATACTGATACAAAGAAACAATATTAAATTAAATAATAATAAAAATGAAAAAATAAAAAAAATAAAAATAAAAAAGCAGACAATAACTTTGAGTAATGTTAGCATTTACTCCCCCGGGTAGAATTGAAGAGTCGCATAGTGTGGGGGAGGAACGATCTCCTCAGTCTGTCAGTGGAGCAGGACGGTGACAAAAGTCTGTCACTGAAGCTACTCCTCTGTCTGGAGATGACACAGTTCAGTGGATGCAGTGGATTCTTCATGATTGACAGGAGTTTGCTTAGTGCCCGTCGCTCTGCCACAGATGTTAAACTGTCCAACTTTAATCCTACAATGGAGCCTGCCTTCTTAACAAGTTTGTCCAGGCGTGAGGCGTCTTTCATCTTTATGCTGCCATGCCAGCACACCACCGCATAGAAGACAGCACTCGCCACAACCGTCTGGTAGAACATCTGCAGCATCTTATTGCAGATGTTGAAGGATGCCAACCTTCTCAGAAAGTATAGTCGGCTCTGACCTTTCTTACACAGAGCATCAGTATTGGCAGTCCAGTCCAATTTGTCATCCAGCTGCACTCCCAGATATTTAAAGGTCTGCACCCTCTGCCCACAGTCACCTCTGATGATCACGGGGTCCATGAGGGGCCTGGACCTCCTAAAATCAACCACCAGCTCCTTGGTTTTGCTGGTGTTAAGATGTAAGTGGTTTGAGTTGCACCATTTAACAAAGTCTTTGATTAGCTTCCTGTACTCCTCCTCCTGCCCAGTCCTGATGCAGCCCTCAATAGCAGTGTCATCAGCGAACTTTTGCACGTGACCGGACTTCGAGTCGTATTGGAAGTCTGATGTATGTTGGCTGAACAGGACCGGAGAAAGTACATTCCCCTGCGGCGCTCCTGTGTTGCTGACCACAATGTCAGACCTGCAGTTCCCAAGACGCACATATTGAGGTCTGTCTGTAAGATAGTCCACAATCCATGCCACCAGGTGTGAGTCTACTCCCATCTCAGTCAGCTTGTCTCTAAGGAGCAGAGGTTGGATGGTGTTGAAGGCACTAGAGAAGTCCAAAAACATAATTCTTACAGCACCACTGCCTCTGTCCAAGTGGGAGAGGGATCAGTGTAGCATATAGATGATGGCATCCTCCGCTCCCACCTTCTCCTGGTATGCGAACTGCAGAGGGTTGAGGGCGTGGTGGACCTGTGGCCTCAGGTGGTGAAGCAGCAGCCGCTCCATGGTCTTCATCAGATGTGACGTCAGAGCAACAGGCCGGAAGTAATTCAGCTCACTAGGACGTGATACCTTTGGGACAGGGTTGATACAAGATGTTTTCCAAAGCCTCGGGACTATCCCCTGTTCCAGGCTCAGGTTGAAGATGCGCTGTAGAGGACTCCCCAAGTTCCAACGCACAGGCCTTCAGCAGTCGTGGCGATACACCATCTGGACCCGCTGCTTTGCTGGCACGAAGTCTTCTCAAACTTTCTAAAACTGACATCTCATCTGCTTACCATTTAAAGTCTCCTCATGAAGAAGAGAGACTGTCAGTAAGGACACTCATCCTTCACATCAGCTTTTGCCCCAGCCACCTTAGCTGGTCACCACTGAGGCCACCCAAACTCAGCACATGTCCCATCACCATCTCATGGCTTTCAGCAGTGTACCTTGTGAGTCCTTCTTCTTTCTCTTACCACCATACCTCAGGCCTTCAGAAGAAGCCCACTTGGTGCAGTTGGTCACTCTTGCTCCTTGGGCACTCACCAAGTTTTGTCTTTACCCCTTGAGTGCCATGTGCTCACTCCTCTCAGCACCACTTCTTGACCTCTTGCCTCTTACCCTCTGCTTCAGCTCAGCCACAATTCTCCATTTACTTTATTTCTCATTTAACCTCCATCTCCATCTTTTCATTTTTCTTTCCTATTCAGTTTTGTTCTTGACTATCCTGCTCAGGTTCATTTTAAATTCACTGGAGTGCAGGTGTCTAATTACAGACCCCAGAACACTAATGATGACACTGGCTGAACCACACGTGTCTGCAGGTGTAAAGTGCGCTCCGCTAATTCACCACCAACACTCCAGGGCTGCTCTGCTCCCCCACACTACCTCATCCACCTACGCCCCTCTGAGTCTGCCATTTTAATTTAAAAACCAGCACACGACCACTGACCCTGACATGTGTCACCACACAGCTTTGTGTTTAGTAGTAAAGAGAATCACACAGTGACCAGAGTGACCAGTGGGACACATGATTAGTGTGACAGGTGTCCTTAGTGACGTCAAATTATTCACATCTCCATTTTGCCATTTGATTGTCAGCTGGCATTGAGGAAGACCCTGACTGACTGAAATGACAAAAGAAGGATTTGTGAGGCAGAGGGTCTGGACCTGTGATGACATCAGTGAAGACCATGTGTGTGTAAAAATATCAAAAAGGTGCTATATACTGGACACTATTGAGAAAGTCATGTGACAGCCTACACTGATCATGTGGTGAGATTCTTGTTTTAATGTCTCACAAGAGACACAAGTGTGAGTTACAAACACAAGAGGGCGCCACTCCTCACACTGGAGTATCTCACTGACACGCCCACTGAGTTCACCTTCCCAGAATCCTCTCAGTGTCTCTGGACGTCTACTGCCCATGATGTGTGTGTCCACCTGTCGGTCACTAAGCCCACTGACAGATATATGTCGATGTCCTGTGTAGACTTGGGGGTCATGTCTTGTAGAAAAATGTCGGCCTGTTCAGTCCACTTGGCTATAATGGCGGTCACTTCCTGTGTCTCCCACCTTACTGTCCACACTGCCTTCAGTCCTAATCCTCTCTTCCCTGTGACCTTCTCTTTCTGTGTATGGCTGGCTGGTCATTTCTACTGCTGCTGTCCACCATTCCTCCTGTTCCTCTGTCTCCTTATCCTCTGCATTGTCCTCCTCTTTTATTTGTCATTTTCTTCATTCTGTTCATCTCCTTCTCTTGTCTCTCCTTATCTTTTCAATTCTATTCTCCTTGTCTTTATCTGTCACTTCAGTCCAGCTCTAGCTGTCCACTCCTCTTTGTCTTCTGTCACTTTAGTTGGCTCTTCTCCTCACACTGACTGTGTTTCTCCTCCTTATTCTATTTTAGTGATTTTTAACAAACTTTAGTGAGGACATCAGAGAAGTGAAAAGGGGAAAGTGACAGTGGAGGACAGGAACAAGTACGAGATTAAAATAAAGAATGGACAGCATGGGCTTGTGGAACAAGAAATAAAACAACAGTCTGGGCAGAAAGGATGAGGAGGGTGACCAGTGTGGTGGAGGGGCTCAGGGTCACAATGCTGTCTTTATGAATTGAATTATTAGGGTTGGTCTCGTCCGATGCGAGAGATGGACGTCTGAAGTGGACCGCTAGCAGCGGTGTTATTTTTCATATTATTTGCTTATTATCCTGAGATATCCTGTATCTATTCAACCCAAGGAGACTGCTACATTATATATGTAAGCATACATAAACATGGCCAGCTAGAAAGGGTGTCAGAAAGAATTGAAAACTAAAGCTGCACCCAAGCTAAGATCAGCAAGCCCTAGGTCAAGATATGGCCTTTCAGAGAGAGACCTGGATCAGCTAGGCGAAAGTACAGACTCTTCGGGACCAAGGTCCGCTACATCGTCTCCGGCTGAGAGTGAAAAGGGGAGCGAATGTATGATCGTGAATGCAGATCTCAATAGCTCGCTGATCAGAGAACACCTGAAACTGGAAAAGGCCTTACAGTCTGTGATCTCAATTACTCCATGCGAGCCGGGAATAGCGGAGACACCGGCTACAGTAGAGCCTGTTGCTTCACCTATGGTACAAGAAAGCACAATTGAAATGTCTAAACTGCAGGTGATGTTCGCTGAACTAATACAAGATATAAAGAAAACCGAGAAGGCAAATGAAAAAGCAAAGGCACATGAGAGACTGAAACAGGAATTGAAACAGGAGTTGCAACAAGCAAACGAAACGCAGGGGCTGATGCTGCAACAGGCAAATGAAAGGCTGCGACAAGAAATCCAAGTGGAGATGCGACAGATGCTGGGTAAAATTGAAACGCTTACTGATCAATTGGAGGATCTCAAGGAGACATTCACGACTAGGATTGAATTAGCCGAAAATTTAGCTACCAGTGCTGAAGAAAAAGCAGAAAATGTCAGCTCCGAATGCAAAAAACTCCGAGACAGACTGGCTGCTTTGGAAGATGGAAGTAGAAGGTATAATGTCAGAATTGAAGGTCTGCCTGAGAATCGAAAGTTCAAACCCTGTGAAATTCGCAGCTGAACTTTTTTCTTAAATAATCGGGGATGACTTTAAAGCAGAATCTGAGATAGCAGAGGCTTACAGCGTACGCGCATCAAACACCATTAGACCCAGACCCAGATCTTTTATAGTTCGTTTTGAACGATTATCATTTAAGCTAGAGGTGATGGCACTCCTCAGAAACAAGGAAGATATTATATATGAAAATAACCACATTCGTATCTTCCCTGACTTCTCTCCAGCAACAGCTACTAAACGCAGCCTTCTACAACATTAAACAGCGGCTATGGCAAGCCAACGTCAAATACAGCCTCTTGTATCCGGCAAAACTGAAAGTGGAATGGCAGGGTCAATTCTATGTCTTCGCTAGCAAGGAAGAAGCAGAAAAGGAATTAAGAAAGCTGATCCCGGGACTATTCTGATACATAATAGTGAGTCATGGCGGTTAATGATAAAGCAAGGATTAATAATCTACTGTCTGATCTATTTGTTTTAAAATACGGGTTTTATCAGCATATTTTCTCATATATTCTCATTATTACTTAGTATTAGTAGGGCACTATCTGTTTATGTTTTATTGTGCTTAATTACTTTTTCTTTTTCTTTCTTTTTTTTTTCTAATTATTTCATCTCTACCCTAAACGAGACTGTTCAATATCATACCCTTGGTTTATTGTTATTGCTATTACTGCATTAAGACTTGTTATGCTTATTCTGGACACATTTTAACACCATCACCCGGTTTATTATCTGGGTGTATCATCTTAATGCACTAAAATTGCTGAAGACTATATATATATTTTAAGTGCAAAATTCTTTTTTTTTTTTTTTTAAAGACTATATTGGTAATAGATATCTCTATCTTTTAACCCTGAAAGCGCTGCATTGGGGCTTGTTTTGCTTTGGACGTGCTCTGTCTCTGGGTATGTCAGAGGACTGGGACTGTGTGAAGTGGGTTTTAGCCTCACTTGGGGAGGCAAAAAGTGAGGGTGGGGGTTAAGCGGGGGAGAGAAAGAGAGCAGGCTTGATCTATACCTAATCTATCATCTCAATCTTTATAATTATAACTACCAACGTAATAATAAGCTGCATGGCAACAACTCTAGGGAAATAGGAAATTAAGGCAAACTATCTCACTTCCAGTTAAGACTATAAAATGACATCAAAAACTCAGAATCAGTGTCTCCATGATGGGACAGTTAACTTCGTAAGCTGGAATGTTAAAGGCCTGAATCACGAATTAAAGAGAAAGAAAGTACTCTCTCACCTAACAGGTCTAAATGCTAAAATAGTATTTTTACAGGAAACCCACTTACTAAGCAAGGATCAGTTCCGCTGCAAAAGACTGGACTGGCCAAATGTTCCATTCTAGTTTTACAAAGAAAACTAGAGGGTGGGAATTCTCATACATAGAACAGTACCATTTGTAGCATCAGATGTAGTATTGGATCCTGAAGGGAGATATGTAATGGTCATGGGAGACTTATCTAACTGTAAAATGATTTTGATAAATGTTTATGCACCTAATGTTGATGATAAGGAATTTATACAAAATTTATTTGCATCCATTCCCAATCTGAACACTCATAAAGTTATAATGGCTGGGGACTTTAATTGTGTTCTAAATCCACTTTTAGATAGGACTTCCTCCACAGGGGAAGCATCTAACACCGCAAAGATAATTACAAAGTTTATAACTGATCACAACTTATCAGACCCTGGAGGTTTTAAACCCAAATTCAAGAACATATTCTTTCTACTCACCAGTACATCATTGCTACTCAAGGATTGATTACTTCTTTATAGACAATAACTTCTTGCCTAAGATTAAATCTTGCAAATACGATGCTATTGTTATTTCTGACCATGCACCTATGATCTTGGAGCTGAAATTACTAAGCCCCATACACTCACCCGCAGATGGCGCCTCAACCCGCTTCTATTAGCTGACGAGAATTGTACGAATTTATATCCAAACAAATCAAATTCTTTCTAGAGACAAATACATCCCCGAGATCTCTGCAGGAATACTCTGGGAAACTCTTAAGGCCTTCTTAAGAGGACAGATTATCTCATATCTTTCCCACAGAAATAAATCCAAAGCCAAGAAAGTAGCAGAGATAAAAAGCAGAATTACTAAAATAGATGAAGAACACGCCAGACTACCAAGCGAGACTCTACATAGGAGGAGGCAGGCTCTACATTCAGAATTAAACCTCTTGACAACTAAAGAAACTGAACAACTAATTTACAAATCCAGACATCATTATTATGAACATGGAGAGAAAGCTAATAAGCTTTTAGCTCAACAAATTCACAAGCAAGAAGTGCGCAACGCAATGTCGGTAATGACTAACACGAACGGAGATAAAATCATCAAACACAAAAATATAATGCACACTTTCAGAGACTACTATAAATCCCTATATACTACTGAGTTTAAAGAAGACAATACACAACCTAATGCATTTCTGGATACATTACAGATACCACAAATTGACACTTTTAGTGGGGAGGAACTTGATAAACCTCTGGCGTTATCATGGATTAAATTACTGTATACTAACCCAGAAGCTTCAGTTTGCATCAATAACATTTGCTCAGACTACTTTAAACTAGAACGTGGCACTAGACAAGGATGCCCCTTGTCACCGCTGCTGTTTGCATTGCCATTGAACCACTGGCAATACATTGTCGAAATACTGATCAGATAAAGGGGATTAGCAGAGAAGGACTGGAACAGAAAATCTCATTATATGCAGATGACATGGTACTGTATATATCAGACCCAGAAAATTCTGTGCCTGCAGTCTTAACAGAACTCACAGAATTTCAAAAGCTCTCTGGTCTCAGAATTAATCTGAATAAAAGTGTACTCTTTCCAGTGAATTCTCAAGCATATAATATTAGATTAGACACCCTACCTTTTATCATTGCAGAACAGTTTAAATACCTCGGGGTAAACATCACAAGTAAACATAAACTTCTATATCAACAAAATTTCGTCGTCTGCATGGAAAAAATTAAACAAGACTTGCATAGATGGTCAACCCTTCATCTCACACTAGCTGGAAGAATTAACACTGTTAAGATGAATATTCTTCCTAAGCTCCTTTTGTATTTCAAAACATCCCAATATACATCAATAAATCATTTTTAAGCAATTAGATTCAACAATAACCTCATTTATTTGGAATTCAAAACATCCACTCATCAAAAGAGCGACCTTACAAAGACAAAAGGCAGAAGGCGGCATGGCTCTACCTAACTTCCAGTTTTATTACTGGGCGGCAAATATACAGGCTATAAGAACCTGGACACAAATAGAAGAACATATACAGCCATGGACCGCAATAGAAGTAAAATCCTGCAGTACTTCTTTGTATTCCTTGCTTTGTGCTCCAATAAACACACGTTATCGGCAATACACTAATAACCCAATTGTGCTCCACTCATTTAGAATCTGGAACCAATGTAGAAAGCATTTTAAGACGGAGAAGCTTCTATCTGTGGTACCTCTGCAAGAGAACCACCTCTTTCAACCTTCACAGACATATGCAGTTTTTAATATCTGGAAAAATTTGGAATTAACTTGCTTAGAGATCTTTATATAGACAACGTCTTTGCATCCTATGAACAATTACATTCCAAATTTAACATTCCAGCTGCACATTTCTTTCACTATCTTCAAATCAGGAACTTTGTTAAACAGAACCTTCCAGATTTTCCTTATCTTGCACCCTCATCCATGCTAGAAAAAATATTGCTCAATCTCAAGGACTTAGACACCATCTCTACAATATATAAAATCATTTTACAATCCCTCCCTTTCAAAGATCCAAGAGGACACTGGGAAAAAGATCTCTCAATTCATATATCAGAAAAGGAGGGGAAAGTAGCAATGCAGAGAATTCACTCGAGCTCCATATGCGCAAAGCATACAATTATACAACTCAAAATTATACATCGAGCACATCTGTCTCGACTAAAACTCTTCAAAATGTTTCCAGGACATGATCCAACCTGCGAACGTTGCAACCAAGCCCCAGCCTCACTGGGTCACATGTTCTGGGCCTGCACCAAATTAACATTATTCTGGACAAAAATTTTTAATTACTTCTCAGACAGCTTTGGACTCACAATCCCTCCTAACCCATTAACAGCTGTGTTTGGGGTTCTTCCAGATGTGTTTAAAGTGGAGAAAGACAAACAAATTGTGATTGCATTCACTACACTGTTGGCACGCAGACTTATTCTGATAAACTGGAAGAACCCAAACTCTCCTCTTTTAAGTCAGTGGGAAACTGATGTGTTATATTATTTGAAATTGGAAAAAATCAAATACTGAGTTAGAGGATCTGTACAGACGTTTTTCAAAACATGGCAGGATCTAATCAGTAATATTTTAAAATAAGTTCATGAAGCACAGAGAATTTATTAATTTAGGTATGTTTACAAGCCTTAAATTTTATACCGTTTGGCTTGCTCTCTCAGGGGTGGGGATCGATCTGTTCTTTAATCAATTTTTCTTTTTGTAAAAATTTGATTGCTTTGTATGGATTGCAATAAAATTAATAAAAAAAAATGAATTTAATTATTAAAGGGAAGTCAGAGCCATAATGTGGTGAGAACTAAAATTCATGAGACACACACACACACACACTATCTCTCTCTCACACACACACACAGACTTGTTGTTCACTTACTTCAGTTTCTCTAATTTGCAGTTTTCACTCCTCAGCCCTTCACACAGCTGATCCACTCCTGAATCCTCCATGTGGTTCCAGCTCAGGTTCAGTTCAGTCAGACATGAGTGTTGAGCAGAAAGAGCTGAGGAGAGAGCTGAGCAACATCTGGAGGTGAGACCACAACGATATAGGCTGTGGAGAAGAAGAGAGAGAAGTGAGGACATGAGGAGAGACAGACAGACAGACAGAAGGACAAACAACACAAAGGTTCAATGGTCACTTGTATTCTGAATTGTCACTGAAGTGCAGTGTGAACACGAGACCACTGCCATTCTTATAAAGTAAGGCGCTATATACCTGACAGGGTCTCCTGCCTTCACGCTGGACTGACTGGTGCCAAGTCATTCAGACTGACATGTGGACATCAACACTGGATAAGAACGTCAAAGACATGAGGCTGACGGCATCCTGCACTCAGGTGACCAGATGGACTTGTCACAGGTGATCATGGGGTGAGGATGACAAACTGGAAATCTTGTCTGTCATTTACCACTCAGGACTGGCAGCTCTAGTAGTGACCAGCAGCAGGTCTGTTTGTTTCTGTCTTTGTTAAAGTTTTTTTATTTGTTGTTATTAATTTTTAATTATGGGTTCATTTTCTGAACAGGAATAAAGGGATATATGTGTCCCTGAAGTGTTATGGAGTGTCTGCTTTAATTTGGTGTTATTATTTTGGTGATACTTTTTTACTTTTCTTGATGTTGTCCCCATGCGTCTTCTGTTCACCTGAGTGATTCAGTACAGCCAGGCGTTTCTACTGTGACGGTATCTGCCGAGTGCAGACACAGACCAGAGCTGCTTCTAGAACTTGGGCGGATAGCAAATGGCTGTTTGTTCACTCAGTCTGCCCAACATGTGGTGAAGCCTGTTGAGATCTCATCTTCTCGGACAATAAAAACAGAGGAACAAGAACAGGAGATACTGAGACTTTAAACAGCAGTGATCACAGCAGCTTCAAATGTGAGCTAATCTTTGAAAACACACAAATGTACACCTAAAGGAAGACTTCTAACTTGAGGAAAGCAGACTTTATGGGGATGAAGAAGTATCTACAAAGCATCAAATGGAAAAGCAAAACTCTAAATGACAGTTGGTGTCACTTCAGAGATGTTCTGATTCAGACTACAAATAAGTTTATTTTGAAAACCAATAAAACAAAAGGACTTAAAATCTGTTGAAAAGGAGAAATAGGAGTACTGCTAAAGAAGTAAAACTGAAAAGATCACTGCACAAGAAAAGTAAAAACATCCACATAACTGTGACTTAGTGGAATACCTGAAACTACATCAAGTGATGAAGAACCGCATTTGAAAGTTAAAAAATGGAGAAACTGAAATAAAATGTGCTAGAAAAGCCAAAACAAATTGCATGCAATTTTTTTCTTTACTACTCCAGTAAACAGACAATGAAAGATAATTTAAGAAACTTAGGGACATGAATAAATAAATCATTGAAAATGACATTGAAACAGCAAATGAACTGAACAAACATCTCACCCAAATATTTTTAAAGAAGGAAACAAGTGGAATGCCTCACGTAGAACTAAAAACAAACTCTGAGTTCATAGATTTAATGTCAAAGATTAAGATGTGCTTCAAGCCCTCAATATGTTGAAGACTAACCCTGGACCTAAAGAGATCTCACCAATTGTGTTGAAAGAAATGAAAGACATCATCTATAAGCTCTTATTAGGCAGATGTGAGTAGTTACTTCAGAAAGGAGAAACACCTGAGGACTGGAAAGTTTCAAATGCGACTCTTGTTTTCTAGAAGGGACGCAGAATTGATCCTAGTTAATTACAGACCAATTAGTCTTACTTCTTACTTGCTATGAAAAATTATGGAAACCATAATGAGAATTAAATTTAAAAATTACAAAAACAAAAATAATAAACAAAATAACAGCCAGGGTGGATCTATGAGAGGAAGATTCTTCCAAACTAATCTTTTAGATTTTTTAGGAAAAGAAACTGGAATAATTGACAAAAACAAATCCTACAAACTAATTTACACAGACCTTTAATAGGCCTTTGACTCAGTCGGCCCACACCAAAGATTAATTCTGAAACTAGAAGCTGTAGGCATCAGTGGCGACCTACAAAACTGGATCTCTTGTTGGTTAACTGGCAGGAGAAAAAGAGTACAGATAAGAGGAGAATGGAGTGAGGTCATCAGTGGAGTCCATCAGAGGTCTGGTCCTTGGACCCTCATTACTTTTTCTTTTTTTAATGATGTTGATTCTGCTATAGTTAGCAAACATATTACATTTGCAGATGACACTTAAATTGGAGGGATGGCAGACACTGAGGAGGCAGCAATAAGAATTCAAAAAGACC
Source organism: Polypterus senegalus (assembly GCF_016835505.1). NCBI lineage: Eukaryota > Metazoa > Chordata > Cladistia > Polypteriformes > Polypteridae > Polypterus > Polypterus senegalus. The sequence goes on along the minus strand of NC_053161.1, from coordinate 186,679,902 downwards.
TGAACAAGCTTCAGAATTGGGAGAACACCTGGAAAAAGGCGTTTAATGTAGAAAATTGCAAAGTGCTACACATGGACAACAGGAACATCAATTATAAATACAAGATGGGAGACACTGGGCTACAGAAGATACCTCTGAAAAGGATTTAGGGGTTTATGTTGACACTGCATTTTCATTAACTAAGCAATGTACAGAAGCAATAAAAAGACAAATAAAATGTTAGGTTATATCATTAAAACTGTTGAATTTAAATCAAGGGTCATTATACTCAAACTATATAATGCACTAGTGAGACCACATCTGGAGGATTGTGTGCAGTTTTGGTCACCATGATATAAGAAAGACATAACAGCACTTGAAGCTGTGCAGAGGAGAGCAACCAAGTGCATCATGGGACTGAAGGACTTGTCCTACTGTGACAGACTCAGAGAAATCTTCCTGCTTAGTTTGAGCAGAGGAGACTATGTGGGGACCTCATCGAGGTATTTTAAATCCTCAAAGGCATTAATAAAGCAGATCCTGCAACATTCTTTCAGCTTTAGAGTGAATCACATACTCAAGGACATCAGTGGAAATTAAAGGGAAGTGCATTTAAGACTGAATCCAGAAAGAACTTCTTTACACAAAGAGTTGTGGGACTCTGAAGCAACTATCAAGACATGGTGTTGGAGCAGACACCTTCAGAACCTTTAAGAAGGATCTGGATGAGATATTGAGACAGCTTAGGTATTAGCTACACAAACAGGCTTAATAGACTGAATGGTTTCTTCTCATTTATCAAATGTCTTATGTTCTTATGTCACTTTGCTTCTTTCTTTCTTTCTTTCTTTCTTTCTTTCTTTCTTTCTTTCTTCATTCACTTCCTCTCGACTCTAGCTGCTCTAATGGAGTAAGGCGGCTCCTTTAATTCAGCTCCTGGGTGTGCTCCAGGTGGATCATCAGTACTTCCTGGAATCACTCCAAGATGTGGTGGAAGTCCTCTGTAGGGCTCTGCAGCTCCCCCTGGCACCCCCACAGAACCCAACAGGTAGTACCAAACTCCAAGTCCCATCGTGCCCTGTGGGAATCTGTGGTGCCATAGCCACCCAGAAGGGCTGCCCTCTAGCGTCCCAGAGGAGGTTGTGCCTCACAATTGCTCTCTCCCCCAGTCCTTCCAGCTGGGTAATGGCCAATGATGCCCATCACACTGTTTAAGGAAGCCGAGTCTTTGTAATGTTAGTCCTTCCATGACACTCTTTTATAAATCTTGTATTGAGTCTGTTTGTATTTATAAACTGCTAGCCTGGTTTGGAAATCTTAATGTCAAAAACAAAAACAGAATAAACCAAACTGTAAAATGGAGCAGTAAAATAACAAGTTGTGAACAGTCCAATCTCACAGACCTGTTTAACAAGCAAGTGTTAAATACATCAGAGGATCTCCTTTCAGACACGACTCGTCCACTAATTCCAGGTTTTGCCATCAAGTCCCAAGTTGAAGTTTCCAAGGATAAAAAACAACCTGTTCAAATTTTGTTTCATTCCAACTACTATTAATCTTCTAAATAAATTCAGTTTTAATAAACACCCACAGGCTTAAATCATGGGATGATGAAGAGTACCATTTGCATCAATAATCAGTTAAGATTAAATGTTGGTTTAATTTTTCTGTCTAATATGTTCTTCCAGAAGTATTACACTCACTGCTTTATTTTATTTTATTCATTTGTACTAGGTTTATGTTTAATGGCTGCGCACTTTGTGATGTGTCCTTAACATTTTGTTGTGGTCTTATCTGTAAAACGTGATGAAAAACTAAATTTCCCTCTTGGAACAATAAAACTGAATTGAACTTTGTCTGATTTGTAGGGTGCCATGCCACATAAGGGTAACTACTGGACACTGGAGAGCTTGATGCTCGACTGTTTGTCCTAATAGACTCTCCTGATGTCACACTAACCAGACGATGAGGACACTCAGTGTGTTTATTGTGCCACCGATAAGGACACAGACTGGACCAGACTTTAGGATCAATAACATAATGGACAGTGAGGACAAGACTTACAGGTGACACTTCTGTTCTAGGCCATTCAGACCTGACATGCTGACAGGTGCCATTGACCAGCTAACTTCCATCACTAAAGACTTCAGTGGTGTCGAGCTCAGTTATTTTAATTCTTCACAACAACACAGACACAGGTTGGTTCTTTTAAACGGGCGTTTATTGCTTGGGCTCTTGTTACTCACTCCGTCACGCCTCCACGCCAGCACGCCATGAGAACTTGTTGGCCGCTTGTCATGAAAAGAGGTCTTTAAATCACTTTGTTTTAGCTTCAGACGGTTCAGTTTGAAACCCTTTTTTGCAACATGGCAGAGCCTCACGCAAGACATCCACCCACCTGTGGTTCATGGGGCAGGTACTTCTCATGTTCTCCTGATAACCCCTCACGAGACATTAATTTACATACAGTACATATTAAAGTCACTTAATAACAAATAAATTGGAACATGTAAATTTACTATATACATCACATTTTTTAAATTTAGATATTTAAAACTATATATTTATAAGGTTATGTAACACATTATAAAATCCATTATCTACAAAATGAACCTTCCATTAAATATTGTTCAATAACATTTACACTCCCACCAAAATCACTCATTGACCTGAATTGAGAGATTTTCTTCAAAAGCAAACTATAAGAGAAGTGTGTGAGTCTGTGTACCTTTATGTGTGACTTAGTTGGCCTCAAGTAAGGTAACTACTTTATGAATAGGTCTCTCAAGATAAACTGATCTAGTGAGTGGTTCTCCTTTATCAAATGTAGTGTCACTAAGTAGAAGTTTCACTTTTCGTACTTTGCCATCTGCGCTGAGTTGAGCTTCCACAATCCTGTAGTGATGGGTCGTTCTTGAACGATTCGTTCATTTTGAACAAATCTTTAATGTGACTCGGGAAGAACGAGTCATCTCGTGGGAGTGATTCGTTCAGTTGCGCCTGCGCATTTGCGCAACTTCCTATAGTTTCTGTATTGGAATTGATTCACCTGTTTCGAGTTTTCTGGTTTTTCGAGTTGTTCGTTCATCCCGTGGCAGCCCCATAAGCTTAACCAACTTAGTCTGAGCCGGAAAGAGAATTGAACGAAATGACTCGAAAAATGATTCGTTCATTTTGCTGAACGAGACTCAAAGGTCCGAGTCGGTAAAATGATCCGAACTTCCCATCACTACAATCCTGGCGAGCTTCCACTCATTTCTCGGTGCACTGTCATCTTGTAAAATTACAATGTCATCTACTTGTGAGTTTCGTGATGTCTTCTGCCATTTCTGTCATTGTTGAAGATTTAGCAGGTATTCTCGTTTCCATCGTTGCCAAAATTCATTGGCCAGAAACTGCACTCTTCTCCACCTTTTGTGCAGATAGAGATCTTCTTTGCAGAACTGTCCAGGAGGTGGAAGAATAACTGATGATTTCATGGTTAGAATATGGTTGGTAGTGAGGGGTTCTGGGCCAGTAGGATCATGAAGATGCTCAACACTTAGTGGTCTGCTGTTGATTAATTCCATTGTTTCATAGAGAAATGTTCTCAAAGTTGTGGTGTCAAGTCTGCTGGCTGACTTGTCAAGCATAGCAGTCAGGACGCTTCGAATTGTTCGAATCTGGCGCTCCCAGACTCCACCCATGTGGCTAGCTGATGGAACATTCAACACAAATTCACAACCAAGTGCCCTTTGACGATCTTGATCCATTCCTCCAAGCAACTTAGAAAGCTCCATTCTAGCACCAATAAAATTTGTTCCCCTATCGCATCTCAATTGGTGCACAGGTCCTCTGATAGCTATGAATGCTCAAAGTGCATTTATGAATGCATCTGTCGTAAAGTCGTCAAGCATTTCAATGTGCACTGCTCTGGAACATAAGCAAGTGAATTACAATCCATATCGTTTTATTTCTTTTCTTCCTTCCCTCACAATGAAAGGTCCAAATCAATCAAGGCCACAGTAAGTGAAAGGGGGGGGGGATGTTTCAGTTCTCTCTTCAGGCAGATTTGCCATGTGTTGAACCTCTGTTCTTCTGTATCTCCTACATTTTACACACTTATAAATGTGTGAGGAGACCACATTTCCACATCCTAAGATCCACATTCCGTTTGCACGCAACTCATTCATGGTCATGCCTCTTCCTGGTGGTGTATGCGCTCATGATGATGTTTGATGAGACGGGCTGAAACATGAGATTTCTTCAGAAGTATCACAGGATGTTTTACATCATGATGTAAGGCTGATTGAGATAGCCATCCTCCCACTCTGAGGACACTGTCCTTGTCCAAAAAGGCATTCAACTTGCGTAGCCTGTTGTGCTTGTTCAAGGTGTCTTCCTTCTGGTCTTTAATCTTCTTTATTTCTTCAGCAAATGCTTCTTCTTGTGTCATCTTGATGATGAAGATTTCTGCTTCTCTTCATTCAAGGTTAGTTGACTCATTTGTTCTTGACTGAAATCCCTTGAACTCGGACAAAACTTTTAAGCCTGGAAACAGCTCTAACAACTCTAGACCAGTCAGAGAATTTAATAAAGCGGTTCACCACTGAATTCAGTTCTCTTACCTTAACTGCCTGAATGTGTGCCCTGCGAAGATCGGGATCAGTTGCTTCTACATCTCCCACCATTCTCTCTTAGTAGTAAAGGTGCGTCACCATTATACAACATAAATTTTGACAGGTGTATGTCCCGCCCCCCTGGCATTTCCGGTACTCACCGTATACCACCTGGTTAATGGGCATTTCCCCCTGCGCTCTGATCTCTGCCTGTTGTCGGGTGCGCTGTTAGACCGGCATCGACCCTTTTGTCAGTCGTGCGTAAGGAAAATGGTCGGCCGATCTTAGCCTTGATGCTAAAAACTGGGGCTGATCATCTTTGTGATTCGAGACAGACCTTTGGGACCCTGTAAGGTGTCAAAAGGTAAGTCATCAATGGGGCGGAGCAGACATCCTGCTCCTATCTGCGTGCAGTGCCCGGGGTGTATACAGAGAGGACAGAGAGCATGAGTGACAGACCCAGCGAGAGGATGTACAAGAAAACTTTAGAGAGAATCTATTACACACCCAAGGAACCTGGCAGTACAGCCCAAAACACCCCTTGGGCATCCCGTTACCTCACACACCTTGTAAAACCATGCCCTTTATAAAGGAAATCATAAAAGTAGAAGATAACAAGGTGTCTTAAAAAAACAATAACTTTATTGATGCTATGTCTATATGCAGTAATTGGTTTAGTGAACCAAATATTACAAAATGTGTCCATCTGGTATGTATTTTTTCAGTCGACATTCCGTACATTTTTCCATGCTGGGCAGGGACCTGGGGCCTCATGTATAATGCCGTGCGTAGAACTCGCACTATAACATGGCGTAAGCACAAAAGCCGAAATGTGCTTACGCACAGAAAAATCCAGATGCAGGAATCTGTGCGTACTCCAACTTCCACGTTCTTCCGCTACATAAATCCCGATCAGCGTGAAAACTAACGCTCGTGCACGGCATTATGTAACGCCCCAAATCCTCCCAGAATTACGCCTATTTGAATATGCAAATCAATATAAATCTCCCTTAAGCGCAGCCTTCTGTGAAAAGACAATGGGAAAAGCACGGGGAAAATATAAGAATTTCAGCGATTACCAAGTGGAGGCAAAGGAAAAACATACTATTTGTTCAAATAAGCCGTGGTATAATCAACAAAAGGAAGTTGATCGAGTGACATAGCGTGTTGGAGAAACATGAAAGCTCACATCCACAAAATCGCACAGTGCCGGAAATAAAAAAGAAGTCACATATCAAAGTCGCCGTGAAAAGCCGAGTTGTAAGCCCACTGTCTGAGTGTCATATGAAAGCTTATTAGGGTACAGAGAAAAAAGCCACACGGTGGGGAAAAAGCACGAAATGTCAACTTCAATCTCGACATTTCCACTTTAATCACGTAGTTTATTTTGTCATTAAAGTAGAACATCATAAAATTCATCTTAAAATTGTTTAATTAACCAGTTTCTCAAATCACATCGTAATTAAAGTAGCACGTTAAATGCTTTGTTTTGTATTTGATTTTCTATGTGCTCTATGTGTGTGAATCACTACTTGCTTCTTAAACTGGCTCTCTTCCTCCAACTGGACACAGAATCCATTACATTCGTGATATTACAGCTCTCTGAATAACTAAAATACTGAGATGTATACGTGATGTCATTTTCATGATGATAGGAGCTAAAGCACATTATTAAACATGGGTTTCACGGCGCAGTGATTGTGTGCGACCTTCGATGAAATAATTTATTGCAGCAGTACTCAGGGGCGGCTCTAAGCTTGTGGTGGCACTGGGCAGAGGAAGAATCGGTGGCTCCTTCGCCGCCAATGTCAGTAAAGTATCTTATGCATGGTGGATGGCCACGTATGTTGCAGACACTAGCCGCCTCGTGCTCATGACACAAGCATTTAACTTTTGCCGAAATTTGTCGCTGTGTTTTTAGCTGTGTTGTTATTTTCTCTTTCTGTTTTATATTCAATATATATTGGCATAGCCGTCACTGCAGTCAGTGCTTTTCTTTCCCCAAGTAACCGATCGCCATACAATCAGCTCTGTAATAGACGTTAAGCCATCTGTAAGCTTAGCGCCGATTCTTCAAAACGTTTAAAGAACATTGAAATATCTTCGTAGTACATGTTTAATTATTCTATCCTTAAAGACACTCCCAGTGAAGAATATAGATTATTTAAATGAAGTTAAAGTTTTATCTGTATAATTTAACAAACATATTTTGCTGCATTTCACCTTAAAAATGATATTGTCATCATATGTAAATACACGCTTTATAAAGTGGCTCAGGTTGTGCGATATTATAACTATAGTGCAAGTTTACAGTGGGGTGATTGTACTTATAAGTACAAACAGTTCTACAAGGAGCAATTGATTGAGTGCGTTTATAGTTCTTGGGATTAAACTGTTTTGAACCGCGAGGTCCGTACAGGAAAGGCTTTGAAACGTTTTGCCGTGGCTGAGACAGCGTGTGCTTAATGCTGTATACCGATAATTCTCTTTCCGATCAGCTGCTGCTGTGATTCACACTCAGATACAGTGATATAAATACTCCGAGTGGTGCAGTGAGAGTAATATGGAAAAGATGATCCGCTGTGGCAACTCCTAACGGGAGGAGCTGAAAGATGAAGAAGAAGAAGAAGAAGAAGAAGAAGTGAGAGTAACAACGCTAAAGCAGTTATGGTATTTGGAATACTATGGCTGTTCCCTGGACCATTATATTGTTACGAGTTAATTACAATCAGATGCATTACACTAATAAACAATATGCGGTTAGTTTCTGTGTATTTATAAAGCGCGTCATGAAAATAATGAGTAATCACACAGGAACAGTACTATTGCTTTGGCGCTGGGTGCCGCCAGTTTGCAAAACCGAAGCGGAGAACTTGCGTACGACAAGGCATGAGGTACCGTGGAAAAGTGCGTGGCTTTACGCCAAGTGTAGGTTTTATACATCGCGATTTGAACGTGGAAAAGTTCTTACGCAACATTTCTGTGCGTACGCACCGTTTATACATGAGGCCCCTGGTTTTCCTTGTTCTAGCTGCCGAGTCTTGGTTCCTCTGACAACAGAAACAAAACACAAACAGTTAGCCGACAGAAAATATAACGCAATCAGATCTTGTTTAGCATGGATAATGCAATTTGCGTAGGTTTCTGTAAATTAATGTTGGTTTTAAAAAAATAACAGTAATGGTGATTAGAGCCAAGTTCAAAAGCTGCTGTCCGAATCTTGGACTTTGTTGCATGGTCTTTTGTATAAGCCGAAAGTGTTTACTTCAGCAACAAACTGCTTCAGACAGTTAAGAGTATGAATTTTACTCTGTTTCACAATTCTTAATCCGCATAAGGGTTTAACCAAATAAAACACCATGTGTATTAATCTTTAAATACTGATCTGTCAACAGATGCTGGAAACACAAGGGTGTATTTCCTCAGGATCAGATTCTAGTAAAAGACAAGTGTGCCCATCTTAAGATTCGGAACCCAAACGGCATGCTAAACAAGACCCCGTTAATACATCTCTTACACAGGTGCAGACCACGTAAGCTACAACAGACTTTACATAATGCTTCATTAAAATCAATCCGGCTGTGTGACTGCGATGGCTGACAAGTGTTTGAGAAAATATACACAGGTCTTGAGACTTCCGCCTTGAAGTTGAACAATCTTTCACACTGTGCTTAAATACGTCACCGGCCATCTTAGAGTCACTCTATGGAAAAAAAAGAAAAGAAATGTCAAGCGAAAAAATGTGTTGGAATGGATGAGTGGACAATATACTTACAGTGTGCACAAACAAGCACAGCTGAGGTTCAAGAGAAACAGAATAATTGTTTCAACGATCAGTTACCAGTAGCAAGTAGATTTAGCAGAGATGTCTTATTATTCAAAATTCAATGATGGATATAAAATTTATCCTCACGTGTATCGATGTGCTCTCAAAATATGCTTAGGCTGTGTAAGTACTAACTTCTAAGACAGAACAATATTGTATATTTTGTCACAAACAGTGATGTAAAAGCCAGCATAGTAAAACGGTTCAATAGCACCTTAAAATCCAAAATGTGGAAATATTTTACATATTCCAATACTTTTCGGTATATAGATGTCCCGTCAGACTTTCTGCAGAGTTATAACCACAGTTTACACACCACGATTAAAACAAGACCTGTAGATGTGACTCCTGAAAATGCTCTGAGTGTTTGGAAAACAGTCTATGGTAGGGCCGGGCAAAGAAAATCTACTCCGTGCACTTTGAAAATAGGTGATCATGTCCGCATTTCAAAATTAAAAGGTGTATTCGAAAAGGCTATGAGCAGTCGTTTATAGATGAGATATTTATTATCGTGGACTTTTTAAAATGAATCAAACCTGTCTATAAACTAAGATTATGCAGGTGATGAAATTCAAGGAGATTTTATGCAGAAGAGTTAAAAAAATAAACCCGATGCTAACCAGGTGTACCACATCCAGAAAATTCTAACCACTCACGGGTGGTAGAAACAAGCATGTGTTGGTAAAATGGCTTGGTTGGGACAAGAAATTTAACAGTTGGGTCAAGAAGTGAAAGACAAGGAGTTGAGAAACCAAGAAAAAATGTCTAAAGTCAGAAATGGATTTTATATAACACTGCTGAGTAATTCATCGGCCAGAACTTTTCCCAACAACACGACAGCATCATTAACCGTTCAGCTAGCCAAGACAATAGCACTGCCCAGAGACTGGGAAGTGGCACTGGTGGAACTGACTTACCCAAAAATGTTCAATTCCATCACCCAGGAAGCACAATTTACACTAATGAATGAGGAAACAAGAGAGCATGAAGTGACAGACCCAGAGACAGGATGTACAGAAGGTTTTAGAGAGAGAATCTATTACACACCCAAGGAAACTGGCAGTGCAGCCCAAACACACCATGGGCATCCCATTACCTCAGCCACCTTCCAAACCATACCCTTTATAAAGCAAATCATAAAGTAAACACCAAGGTGTCTTGAAAACAATAACTTTATTGTATATTTCAAGGACACACAGTTTGCATCCTTTACCTCATGATCTAACCCAACCCATCTGTTATAACAGGATACATAAAGGGAGAGAAAAAAAGGATATCAAGGTGCTTAAAACAACAAGTTTATTGAAGCAAAATTCCAAACATAGCAATTAACACGTAGTCTTTGCTTTCAGAGTTACACACTGTGTGCTATACATTATATATATTTTTTTACATGTATGAATAAAGCAGGAGAAACAGCAGGAAAATATTCACTGATACATACAGTATATGATGTGGGCATCATAAATGTTTATGTTGGTGTAATGCACTAGACAATAATGTTTTGTACTGTATGTTGCAAACTTCATTGAAAAGATTCCTTGAGCATTCTGTTCATAAATTTGTCAAAAGAGACTTTGGGTAAATTACAGTATGAAACTGCTTAGGAAAATTATACAAACAAGCTTGTGTGAATGAGATCAGTAACCCATTTGAAAAGAAACAAAAACACAATTGTATACAAGTATGAGAACACAATCGAATTGCAAACCAGGTCTAAACCTATCAGTGAACCAATAATACCCCTAAATAAAAGTGTTTAATTCAGCACATGTTTAATATATTTGTATTTCACCAAATTATGCAAGCCTATTTTCTCTGTTTGGAACAGAGCCGACCACTAAAAGATGGTCCTCACAGGCTGAATCAGTTGTGCATAAGCATCAACGGGTATCTCTCCCTGCTCAAACACCGACAGAACATCATCCACCTTTCTCTTGACAGATTTAAGAAAACAGGGGAGATTATACATTTTTAGCATAGCACAGACACAGGACACAAGTCTAGCCTTTCTACCCCTTTGGAGCATAAATAAGCTAGGTCTATAAGCCCAAGAACGTTTTTAGACAGGCATAGATCCAAATTACCTGTTTAGATTTCTCTGGTTCATGTTCTACCGACTGGTTATCTTCTATAATGATGACACCGGTCTCTGCTTTAGCGGTATGTTTTGTTGTTGCAGAATCCATGTTTTGCTTCTTTCTAGTAAAAGAAAACAGATAATGGTGTGTCTCGGGGATGGACCAGCAAGCTCCAATGCCACGAGGGACCAGCGAGAACGCTCGACTGGCCAAGCGACACATGGACACGGGTAAGCTGGGATCGGCAAGATCCGATGCTGCGACGGACCAGCGAGGACACTCGACTGTCCAAGCGACACAGGGACTATGGTTAGCGTAGCCAGTTAAAACCTTGCAAAAGTGGTGGACTCAGCCAACCAACTTAAGCTCGGTCAAAAGAAATGTTAGCTGTAAAACAAGCGTTGGTGTCTCCTTTCTGACTTGGACAGCGGTGGACTCAGCCGACCTGCTAGGTCTCTGTCATAAGGAGATGGCTACCAGTGCTTGGTTTTACCCAAAGGAGAGACAGAAAATAAAAGGAGAGGAAGGAATGAAAAAAAAAAACAGCACAACTTACCCAATTCTTATTATTGAGGAGCCCGGGCCTTTGGGTCCAAATATCTGTACTTAAATATGCTTTTGGGCGAGGCTTTTACAACGCTGGGGCCAATCAAAACGTTTTAAGAAAAGATTTTTTAAGATAACCCGCCAACATATTTTTAACCAATCAACAAACACATGCCGCATGTTAAGCTAGCCAATGGAATTACACCATGCTGGTTCGGGCGTGTGCTGAGTGCATCCAGCGCTTCCCAAATTCAGAACCGACAATCAGGATACACACCAGGCAGCTGGGATGTGAAGAGTCTCATATGGCTAAAAGGCAATATGGCGCGACTGAAAAAATGTGTGAACTGGTCTGTCAATGAAAACGGTGTTAGCATATGAATTTAACAGTAACAGACAAAATCTTTATAATACTGTACATGCAATGGTGGCGCACTCATAGGGAAGCCGCTCTCTAACCCAGGAGATCTGGTTTTGCGATTGGGGGCGAGAGCAAAAATAAGACAGGTCTTTTTAAGTGTGTCTATAAGTATCTATCTATCTATATTATCATGATTAAAATATGAATGTGTGTTATTCTAACATAGCCCCATAAACAATTGGTAAAAAAAAATGGAATGCTCTTCTTGTCATTCTTAATAAACACAATTTAATTTATAATACGCCTAGAAGTTGGTAAGACACGCTAGGGCTAATGGTTTTGTAAATAAATAAAAATCCGGTAACGCGTTAATATGTATATATAATTCATGAATGTGTGTACACGTTTAATTAGTCTTTTTATTCCTGGCATGATTAACTTGTACCTTTAAAAAGAAGAAAATGCATTATTTTGGTTCATAGCACCCATTTATTAAGTAACTAGGATATGTTAAGGAAAAAGAAGCAGCCTTGTTACTCTTAGTATTGGCCTGTGTCGCATGCATAGAGCTGTCGCTTTCTAAATCAGCAGATCGGGGTTCGCACCTGGACAGTAAAATATGACATTGACTCTTAAAATGTGTATGTTATTATGACCTTACATTACGGTGTGTCATTCTTTTATAGACACATAAATGAAAAGGTAAAATGGAATTCTCTTGTTGTTATTCTTAATACGCGCAATTTAATTTATGATAGGCCTAGAAGTTGGTAAGTCACGCTGGGGCAGACGGTCTTGTAAATAAATAAATAAATAAAAACCCGGTAACGCATTAATATTTATGTATATATAGGTCATGATGGTGTGCACGTGTAATTTGACTTTTTATCCCTGGCATGATTAACTTGTGCCTTAAAATAAGAATAAAAAAAAAATAAAATGAACCAGAGCCGCGGTTGCGTGTGTTGGCCGGTGGCGCACCCGTAGAGCTGTCACTTTCTTAAGCTTGGAGATCTGGGTTCGCGTTCGGGCAGACAACAAAAATAAAACATTGACTTTTCAAATGTGTATATGATTATGCATTACTGTATGTTATTCTATTATAGCCAAGTAGACTAAGTGGTCAAATGGAATTTTAGCAGGAGTTTGAAATAAATAATAGATTTTTACTCGCGAAGGCAGATAGGAAGAGCATTCCAAATTTTAGGGGCCATCACACTGAAAGTTCTGACACCCATAGTTACTAACCTGTATTTAGCTACGGTGAGTAAATTAGCGTCACGATGATCTTAAATCCTCACCCAGGGTAATCCGAAACACGTTTCTAACGGTTCAAAATCCTTATCAATAATTTGGATGACCAATTTGGATATCTTTTGGTTTTATTCACATAAGGATATAAACTCGTGAAATCGTAGTAATGGATTTTTTCTCCAGAGTGCACCTTGCAATATAAAAGTGCTGCAAACACAATCTTATTCGCTGTTACTCACTCAGCTAGCCGATCCCCGAAGGGCCCCAATAATCACACACGCCCATCCTCTTTTTCTACCGCGTGTCCATTTGTGAGGCCCTTGGCCAGCAAGGGTCTTATTGCTGCGGTGCATTGAGCTCCAAGCAATGAACAGCGGCCCTGGACTGAACACAGGCCCCACTGCTTGTTGGTTGAACAAATACTTACAGCATCCAGATCGGTTTTAGCAATGAAAGGATTCGTTAAACAACAAATGTTTATTTATTTTTATTTATTTATTTATTTTTTTTTTGTTTTCGTACCTGGGATCTGCCAAGATGTTGTCATACCTAATAATAATGTCGTTAAGACGTGTCTGGGTTGCTTTATGGTGCTCTTTTTTTGGCGAGACAGTCATCAATAGAGATTCAAGGAATTTCTCAAGTGATGAAAATCCTGGTAAGAAATATTGTGGCGGTATTTTAAAATTGACTTTGTACATACAAATAGCATTATATCCCCTTCGGGAGCAATCTCCTGACCGGGACAAAGTAGGTTTTTTTTTCACTAATTATGCATGAATATATAATATACAAATCTTAATTCTGTGGCCATCGGAAAGGTTTTCATCAGTTTCATCCGAATCTAAGAAGCGAGCTATAATGCTCCAGGAATGCAAAACGCATTAAAATATTTAATGTGTAATTCCGTCCCTGTTATATAAAATAGACCAATAACCACCTAACATGACGTAATCAGCTGTTATCGTTTATGGACACATGGTGAAACATAACTGTAAAACAGACGCTACAATTAAATTGCATCATTTATTATATGTAATACCTCTGAAATGTTCCACCGTTATCACTTATAGACAGACGGTTAAACGTATATTCCAATGAATTTTATCATTTCATTTTATGTAACAGGGTACATCTAGAATGTTCCAACAAGGCCCTCTACATTCGCCTCATCTCAAAGAGCAGCAACAGATTCCAGTGTCCCCCTGACGAGTGTTACTTTTTGTAAAGAAAATTTATTTATAAGGATTTTGAACCGTTAGAAACGTGTTTCGGATTACCCTGGGTGAGGATTTAAGATCACCGTGACGCTAATTTACTCACCGTAGCTAAATACAGGTTAGTAACTATGGGTGGCAGAACTTTCAGTGTGATGGCCCCTAAAAATTGGAATGCTCTTCCTATCTGCCTTCGCGAGTAAAAATCTATTATTCATTTCAAACTCCTGCTAGAATTCCATTTGACCACTTAGTTTACTTGGCTATAATAGAAAAACATACAGTAATGCATAATCATATACACATTTGAAAAGTCAGTGTTTTACTTTTGTTGTCTGCCCGGACGCGAACCCAGATCCCCTATCTTAAGAAAGTGACAGCTCTACGGGTGCGCCACCGGACAACACAGGCATCCGTGGCTCTGGTTCATTTTTTTTATTTTTTTATTCTTATTTTAAGGCACAAGTTAATCATGCCAGGGATAAAAAGTCAAATTACACGTGCACACCATCATGACCTATATATACATAAATATTAACGCGTTACCGGGTTTTTATTTATTTATTTATTTATTTACAAGACCGTCTGCCCCAGCGTGACTTACCAACTTCTAGGCCTATTATAAATTAAATTGCGAGTATTAAGAATAACAACAAAAGAATTCCATTTTACCGTTTCATTTATGGGTCTATAAAAGAATGACACATGTCAGAGGGGGGACATTTTTGTACACTGTACTTTGTCCATTTCTCTCTTAGGAAAAGAAACATGCAAATATTACATTTAAAGCCCAGCAGATGAACAGGCAATAGGTACCCATGGTTGGCAATGGGGTGAGAAGTTAAAAGGCTGTCTGCAGATTGTAGGTATTTGCTGTATTGCAAAGGTGTCACCATTTTGAAGTTTATGGCTGGTTGAGATTTACAAACAATACCACGTGTGATAACAGAACTGCTGCTTCCTTGAAGCATCCTGGATAATCCAGTTACTGATTGTGTCAGGATTGTTTGTGTAAGTATTAGCTGTCTTGCAAAGGAGTCGCTGCTTTGAAGTCTGGTCTTGGAGGATGTCTGTATTTACCTGACTTGGAAATATTGGTTTCTAATCAGCATATCTGTACTTTGTGGAAGACTGCCGGCTTCCGAGGCCGGTCCGCACCCCCAGGCCGACAGGAGGAGCTCTCCAGACAGCGGGATTGTGCTCCGAGGTCCAGCAGGGCCTTATGGACTCTGTGGTGTTTATTCACAGCCCTGCTGGATACCTTGGGCGCCACCAGGAGTCGCTGTGGGGGGACTTATCGGCTCTGTTGTGCCTTATGACCCGGGAGTACGTCACGGTCACGTGACAGGAAGATATGGCGTGCTCCCGGGTTGAAGTAATGGACTTATTGCCCTGACCCGGAAGGAGTAGGGAACTGTGGACTCCTGGGACAGGAACACCTCCGGGTCAGGGGCTATAAAAGGACGCTGCCTCAGTCCAGACACTGAGCTGTGCTGGGTGGGAGAGGAGCAAAGTGTCTGGGCGAGGAGGAGAGGTTATAGCGAGTTTAATAGTAGTGGTTTGTTTAGAGTGTGTTTGTTTGTAGTGTGGAAGGTGCTTGGTGCACTGTGAGGTAAAATAAAAAGGTCTTGGACTGTTACCTGGTGTCAGGAGTCGTACCTGAGGGTTCGAGGGTGCACTACTGCCCCCTACTGCCACACTGGCGTAGTCGGCAGGATTCTCTGGCCGTCTATTGGCAGAGGACCTGCATAACAAAGAAATTTTGTGTGGGCAGACAACCCTCAGGGGATTCCCCATCTTTACACGGAGGTGCACAACACCACCCGCTGCCAAGGAAGCGGCAACACTGCGTGATATCCCGCTCTACAGGGCCATGGGAAAGAAAATGGGAAAAAAGAAGGTTAGTCCCAGCCGCCTGCAGGGCATGACGGACGCCGCGATGTCCTGGACACTCCTGACCGGGAGCGAGGAAGACAGAAGCTGATCGGGCCAAACAAGCCCGGGCCGCGAAAGACCCGGGACACGGACAACTGCCGAGCGCATCATACTCCCTAGACGGTCCGGGGGTGCCGCATTCCATTGCGGAGGCGGCTGCAGGTAAACCGCCCGACGTCCCGTCTTTTTTATCCTGTTTTACAGACGTCCGCCGGGAGGATTGCAGCGGCGTCTTGGACGACTACCTCGTGCTTCGGCAAAATGGCCGCGGCTCCCAAAAGACAAGCCGTGACGTAAGACGGCTAGAGACAGCCGCAGTCGGTGACAACAGACTGGTCACCCGCGGTGGATGTCGGGACGGTGGAGGAAACCCGGAGTCCGCCGACGAGGCCGGTCGTCCCCTAACGGGTCCGAGCCTCCTCGAAGGGAGGGGAAGGCGGCGGCGCGCCGAAGAAAGCCGCCGACAAAGAGGGACGGGTTGTGGCTGGCGAGTCTGCCGCGGTAAAGGAGAAGGCAGATCGCAGCCGGCTTCTAGTAGCCAGCCGTCCCTCTGAAGACTCCAACTCCCAGGAGCCTGTGCGCGACCCAGCGGAACACGTGCCGGGAGGCGACGTGCTCATTGGTTCCCGGCCGGAAGGTAAGCTCAACGCGGAAGCGAAAATGCAGCCGGCCGTGATAACTAACTGTTTAGACTTACAGGGTCTCGAGAAATACCTCGAGCCCCTGCACCGTTTCTTGCAGGGTGTCGAAGAGCTGAAGGAACGTGTGGAGGAACTAGGAGCGACGGCAGCAGCACCTGTGAAGGCGCTGAAGGATTTTGTGCAGCGGCTGCGCCGGGAAGCTCCGGAGATGGTCGATGCGGGAGTACAGGTGAGTCCCTCCCGTGTCGTAGAGAATAAGGGGACACAGTGCGATCGGGCACCGCAGAGAATGAGTAGCGCGTGTCAAAGCACTGTGTACCCGACAAGAGACTGGGGCACGATGACTGAATGGTCGGGGACTGGAGCAAACAGCCCGGGGCATGCGCGTGGCGTGGCTTTCCGGGGCAGTACGGCTCACCAGGACCCGACCGGTCTTAAGTGCGGGGTAGCGCCGGTGGTAGGAGTGCCGGGGGATGCGCCGCTCGTGCCGGTGCAGCTGAATAGTGCTGTGCATCGGTGCGGACGGTGCAAATGACGCCGACTCCCAGTAAGCGGAAGGTAGCGGGTGTGCAGACAGCACAGAGGCTCTCCTCTTCCCATGGAGGGCCTCAGGCTGAGCGCAAGCCCCACATTAAGCGGGAGATCCCCAAAAGGAATGGTGGGTCTCCCAACAGGATAGAAAGAAGGCTTGAGGGCCGCCAGGCGGCGTAATGCCCTCCCTGGCAGGTGAAGGGGCGGAGTCGACGCTGACGGAGTTCCCGAGGTGTTTTTGGTCCCGCAGAGGGAAGCAACCAGGAGGGCTTGCGGTGCTATAGTTGCCGGCAACCGGGCCACGAGAGGCGCCATTGTCCCCGGGGAGACCGGAGGTACACCGTCCCCCCAAGGTTCGCTCGAGGACAGGGACAACGCATTCAAGGCCCGGATGACGCGTCCTCCTGGAGGAGGACGTCCCTTTCGGGGCCGGACGCTCCGCCCCAGAAGTCGTCACTAAGGGGGGGGAACTGTGGAAGACTGCCGGCTTCCGAGGCCGGTCCGCACCCCCAGGCCGACAGGAGGAGCTCTCCAGACAGCGGGATTGTGCTCCGAGGTCCAGCAGGGCCTTATGGACTCTGTGGTGTTTATTCACAGCCCTGCTGGATACCTTGGGCGCCACCAGGAGTCGCTGTGGGGGGACTTATCGGCTCTGTTGTGCCTTATGACCCGGGAGTACGTCACGGTCACGCGTGACAGGAAGATATGGCGTGCTCCCGGGTTGAAGTAATGGACTTATTGCCCTGACCCGGAAGGAGTAGGGAACTGTGGACTCCTGGGACAGGAACACCTCCGGGTCAGGGGCTATAAAAGGACGCTGCCTCAGTCCAGACACTGAGCTGTGCTGGGTGGGAGAGGAGCAAAGTGTCTGGGCGAGGAGGAGAGGTTATAGCGAGTTTAATAGTAGTGGTTTGTTTAGAGTGTGTTTGTTTGTAGTGTGGAAGGTGCTTGGTGCACTGTGAGGTAAAATAAAAGGTCTTGGACTGTTACCTGGTGTCAGAGTCGTACCTGAGGGTTCGAGGGTGCACTACTGCCCCTACTGCCACAACTTATTCATGATTGGTAACAATTCCTTTTTTTAATTTGTGTTTTCATTAATTGTTAAACCCAGGAAATGCAGATGTACCATTGTTTAATCTGATTGTCCAGAACTGATAATGGCAGGGACTGAAGTAGATAAAAACTCCTGGCAGCAGAAGGCGACAGGGACAGTCCACTGAGAACGCTGCCAAGACTCGCAGAGAGCACAGGGACTCGTAGGCAGACTGGGGTACCTGGCTGGTATGACGGGAGGCACAAGGACAGCAAGACTAACTTCCAGGGAGGAAGAGACAGCTCCACAAGGAGACGCCAGTTGTGAGTCCAGTGAGAGAGGGAAGCCGCATGAAAGGACCGAGCAAAGCTGGCAGACGAGAAATGAGGCGTTCCTAGGTCACAGCATCCCAAGGAGCCCAGAGTGGAACAAAAGGAACAACGAAGAGACGCTGACAGGGATTTGACGATTTTGACAAAACTTCTGTTGTGAAATGAGTGTCCAGTGAACAGAGTGTATCCATGGACAGTTGAACAATTAAGTGTTGGGGTAACACTGAGAACAAACTGGACTCTGCACCACTAAAGGTTGTATCCTCCAATTCTGTTTTTGATGGACTTTTAGAGTGTGGACTGTGTGTTTTCTTTTTAGAAAAAGGAAATTCATTCTTGATATTGTTAGATTTTGTTTATGTTCATTTATCTTTTTAATGTACTTATTATTGTCTGGTGTAATAGAAGTTACTGTTGCTTTTCCTGATATTACTGTTGTGTCTTTCATCGTGTGTTTACTCACCGCCCAATTTAAAGAAACCTGTGTGCTATTATTGGTAAATTTCAGGAGTTCCCAGTCTCTTAATAAACTGGGTGGCGTAGTCGGATATTAAAATGGTGTCTAAGTTAGATTACCTGTAAGTGTGACCAGACACCTGTCACACACACCGTAATGTAAGGTCATAATAACATACACATTTTAAGAGTCAATGTCATATTTTTCTGTCCAGGTGCGAACCACGATCTGCTGATTTAGAAAGCGACAGCTCAATGCGTGCGACACAGGCCAATACTAAGAGTAACAAGGCTGCTTCTTTTTCCTTAACATATCCTAGTTACTTAATAAATGGGTGCTATGCACCAAAATAATGCATTTTCTTCTTTTTAAAGGTACAAGTTAATCATGCCAGGAATAAAAAGACTAATTAAACGTGTACACACATTCATGACTTATATATAAATATTAACGCGTTACCGGATTTTTATTTATTTTCAAAACCGTTAGCCCTAGCGTGTCTTACCAACATCTAGGTGTATCATAAATTAAATTGTGTTTATTAAGAATGACAAGAAGAGCATTCCATTTTTTTTTTTTTACCATTAGTTTATGGGGCTATGATAGAATAACACACATTAATATTTTAATCATGATAATATAGATAGATAGATACTTATATACACACTTAAAAAGACCTGTCTTATTTTTGCTCTCATCCCCAATCGCAAAACCAGATCTCCTGGCTTAGAAAGCGGCTTCCCTATGAGTGCGCACCATTGCATGTACAGTATTATAAAGATTTTGTCTGTTACTGTTAAATTCATATGCTAACACCGTTTTCATTGACAGCCCAGTTCACACATTTTTTTCAGTCGCGCCATATTGCCTTTTAGCCATATGAGACTCTTCACATCCCAGCTGCCTGGTGTGTATCCTGATTGTCGGTTCTGAATTTGGGAAGCGCTGGATGCACTCAGCACACGCCCGGACCAACATGGTGTAATTCCATTGACTAGCTCAACATGCGGCATGTGTTTGTTGATTGGTTAAAAATATGTTGGCGGGTTATCTTAAAAAATCTTTTCTTAAAACGTTTTGATTGGCCCAGCGTTGTAAAAGCCTCGCCCAAAAGCATATTTAAGTACAGATATTTGGACCCCAAAGGCCCGGGCTCCTCAATAATAAGAATTGGGTAAGTTGTGCTGTTTTTTTTTTCTTTCCCATCTCCTTTTATTTTCTGTCTCTCCTTTGGGTAAAACCAAGCACTGGTAGCCATCTCCTTATGACAGAGACCTAGCAGGTCGGCTGAGTCCACCGCTGTCCAAGTAAGAAAGGAGACACCAATGCTTGTTTTACAGCTAACATTTCTTTTGACCGAGCTGAAGTTGGTTGGCTGAGTCCACCACTTTTGCAAGGTTTTAACTGGCTACGCTAACCATAGTCCCTGTGTCGCTTGGACAGTCGAGTGTCCTCGCTGGTCCGTCGCGGCATCGGAGCTTGCTGACCCCAGCTTACCCGTGTCCCTGTGTCACTTGGCCAGTCGAGCATTCTTGCTGGTTCCTCGTGGCATTGGAGCTTGCTGGTCCATCGCGGAGACACACCATTATCTATTTTCTTTTACTAGAAAGAAGCAAAACATGGATTCTTCAACAACAAAACATACCGCTAAAGCAGAGACCGGTGTCATCATTATAGAAGATAACCAGTCGGTAGAACATGAACCAGAGAAATCTAAACAGGTAATTTGGATCTATGCCTGTCTAAAAACGTTCTTGAGCTTATAGACCTAGCTTATTTATGCTTCAACGGGCTAGAAAGGCTAGACTTGTGTCCTGTGTCTGTGCTGTGCTAAAAATGTATAATCTCCCCTGTTTTCTTAAATCTGTCAAGAGAAAGGTGGATGATGTTATGTCGGTGTTTGAGCAGGGAGAGATACCCGTTGATGCTTATGCACAACTGCTTCAGCCTGTGAGGACCATCTTTTAGTGGTCAGCTCTGTTCCAAGCAGAGAAAATAGGCTTGCATAATTTGGTGAAATACAAATATATTAAACATGTGCTGACTTAAACACTTTTATTTAGGGGTATTACTGGTTCACTGATGGGTTTGGATCTGGTTTGCAATTCGATTGTGTTCTCATACTTGTATACAATTCTTGTGTTTTTGTTTCTTTTCAAATGGGTTACTGATCTCATTCACGCAAGCTTGTTTGTATAATTTTCCTAAGCTTTTTTATACTGTAATTTACCCAAAGTCTCTTTTGACAAATTTATGAACAGAATGCTCAAGAAATCTTTTCAATGAAGTTTGCAACATACAGTACAAAACATTATTGTCTAGGAGTGCATTACACCAACATAAACATTTATGATGCCCACATCATATACTGTATGTATCAGTGAATATTTTCCTGCTGTTTCTCCTGCTTTATTCATACATTTAAAAAATATATATAATGTATAGCACACAGTGTGTAACTCTAAAAGCAAAGACTACGTGTTAATTGCTATGTTTGGAATTTTGCTTCAATAAACTTGTTGTTTTAAGGCACCTTGATATCCTTTTTTTTGTTTTTCTCTCCCTTTATGTATCCTGTTATAACAGATGGGTTGGGTTAGATCAGGAGGTAAAGGATGCAAACTGTGTGTCCTTCAATCATACAATAAAAGTTCTTGTTTTTAAGACACCTTGGTGTTTACTTTATGATTTGCTTTATAAAGGGTATGGTTTGGAAGGTGGCTGAGGTAATGGGATGCCCATGGTGTGTTTGGGCTGCACTGCCAGTTTCCTTGTGTGTGTAATAGATTCTCCCTCTAAAACCTTCTTGTACATCCTGTCTCTGAGTCTGTCACTTCATGCTCTCTTGTTTCCTCATTCATTAGTGTAAATTGTGCTTCCTGGGTGATGGAATTGAACATTTTTGGGTAAGTCAGTTCCACCAGTGCCACTTCCCAGTCTCTGGGCTGTTTTATTGTCTTGGCTACCTGAATGGTTAATGATGCTGTCGTGTTGTTGGGAAAAGTTCTGGCTGATGAATTACTCAGCAGTGTTTTATAAAATCCATTTCTGACTTTAGACATTTTTTCTTGGTTTCTCAACTCCTTGTCTTTCACTTCTTGACCCAACTGTTAAATTTCTTGTCCCAACCAAGCCATTTTACCAACACATGTTTGTTTCTACCACCCCGTGAGTGGTTAGAATTTTCTGGATGTGGTACACCTGGTTAGCATCGGGTTTATTTTTTTTTAACTCTTCTGCATAAAACGTCCCTTGAATTTCATCACCTGCATAATCTTTTAGTTTACAGACAGGTTTGATCCGTTTTAAAACAGTCCACGATAATAAATATCTCATCTATAAACGACTGCTCATAGCCTTTTCGAATACACCTTTTAATTTTGAAATGCGGACATGATCACCTATTTTCAAAGTGCACGGAGTAGATTTTCTTTGCCCGGCCCTACCATAGACTGTTTTCCAAACACTCAGAGCATTTTCAGGAGTCACATCTACAGGTCTTGTTTTAATCGTGGTGTGTAAACTGTGGTTATAACTGTGCAGAAAGTCTGACGGGACATCTATATACCGAAAAGTATTGGAATATGTAAAATATTTCCACATTTTGGAATTTAAGGTGCCATTGAACCGTTTTACTATGCTGGCTTTTACATCACTGTTCGTGACAAAATATACAATATTGTTCTGTCTTAGAAGTTAGTACTTACACAGCCTAAGCATATTTTGAGAGCACATCGATACACGTGAGGATAAATTTTATATCCATCATTGAATTTTGAATAATAAGACATCTCTGCTAAATCTACTTGCTACTGGTAACTGATCGTTGAAACAATTATTCTGTTTCTCTTGAACCTCAGCTGTGCTTGTTTGTGCACACTGTAAGTATATTGTCCACTCATCCATTCCAACACATTTTTTCGCTTGACATTTCTTTTCTTTTTTTCCCATAGAGTGACTCTAAGATGGCCGGTGACGTATTTAAGCACAGTGTAAAAGATTGTTCAACTTCAAGGCGGAAGTCTCAAGACCTGTGTATATTTTCTCAAACACTTGTCAGCCATTGCAGTCACAGAGCCGGATTGATTTTAATGAAGCATTATGTAAAGTCTGTTGTAGCTTACGTGGTCTGCACCTGTGTAAGAGATGTATTAACGGGGTCTTGTTTAGCATGCCGTTTGGGTTCCCGAATCTTAAGATGGGCACACTTGTCTTTTACTAGAATCTGATCCTGAGGAAATACACCCTTGTGTTTCCAGCATCTGTTGACAAATCAGTATTTAAAGATTAATACACATGGTGTTTTATTTGGTTAAACCCTTATGCGGATTAAGAATTGTGAAACAGAGTAAAATTCATACTCTTAACTGTCTGAAGCAGTTTGTTGCTGAAGTTAACACTTTCGGCTTATACAAAAGACCATGCAACAAAGTCCAAGATTCGGACAGCAGCTTTTGAACTTGGCTCTAATCACCATTACTGTTATTTTTTTAAAACCAACATTAATTTACAGAATCCTAAGCAAATTGCATTATCCATGCTAAACAAGATCTGTTTGTGTTATATTTTCTGTCGGCTGTTTGTGTTTTGTTTCTGTTGTCAGAGGAACCAAGACTCGGCAGCTAGAACAAGGAAAACCAGGTCCCTGCCCAGCATGGAAAAATGTACGGAATGTCGAGAGAAAAAATACATACCAGATGGACACATTTTGTAATATTTGGTTCACTAAACCAATTACTGCATATAGACATAGCATCAATAAAGTTATTGTTTTTTTAAGACACCTTGTTATCTTCTACTTTTATGATTTGCTTTATAAAGGGCATGGTTTTACAAGGTGTGTGAGGTAACGGGATGCCCAAGGGGTGTTTTGGGCTGTACTGCCAGGTTCCTTGGGTGTGTAATAGATTCTCTCTAAAGTTTTCTTGTACATCCTCTCGCTGGGTCTGTCACTCATGCTCTCTGTCCTCTCTGTATACACCCCGGGCACTGCACGCAGATAGGAGCAGGATGTCTGCTCTGCCCATTGATGACTTACCTTTTGACACCTTACAGGCTCCCAAAGGTCCGTCTCGAATCACAAAGATGATCAGCCCCAGTTTTTAGTATCAAGGCTAAGATCGGCCGACCATTTTCCTTACGCACAACTGACAAAAGGGTCGATGCTGGTCTAACAGCACACCCGACAACAGGCAGTGATCTGTTTGCCGATCAGTATGACTGGAGCCACAAAGCCTAGTGTATCATAGACTGAGGCGACAGTTGAGAGGACCCCTCTCCTTGTCAGTGGGTTTTCTTTTACTACGACCCTGAATTGGAATTCATCTGTTTCGACGCACCACTGGACTCCAAGTGCTCTCTCGATACGGAGTTCTGCTAGGGCCATGTCTAAATCTTTGGTTTGGGCACGTTCTTGTACTAGTATTGCTGCAATCATGCTTTTACAGAGCTCTGGACTGTGCCACCAGATGTATGGCATCAGAAGGTGTCTTTACACTAGTTAGGCCATCATCCACTAAGAAGCAGCCTAGGATAAACTTGATGGCTTCTTCACTGAACTTCCCATGACCCTGTGATAACAGGTGCTTAAGTCCAAAGTTGGAGCAGCCGGGGGATGAAGCTGCCCCAAACATGTGTACCCTCATTTTGTATACCGAGGGTTTGGAGTCCAAATTACCTTTGTCCCACCAGAAAAACCTGAGATAGTCTTGGTGTTCCTTTGCAAAATGGAACTGGTGAAACATTTTTTCAATGTCACACATTATGCCTATTGGACCCTTTTTAAATTGACACAAGTCAGACCAGTCAAGACATGGTCATTTAGAGAGGTTTCTTGGAAGCGTGCCGAACAGTCGAAAATCACACGGATCTTCCCGGGTTTGTGGGGATGGTAGACACCGTGGTGTGGAATATACCATGCTGGTTGGTTATCAAGTTCAAGCTGTGGCACCTTCTCAGCCTCTCCTCTGTTTATGTCATTCATGAAGTTGACATAGTCCTTGTAATATTGTTCATTTCTCCTCAGTCGTCGCTCTAATGAGCTAAGCCTATGAACTGCACACTGTTTATTGTTTGGAAGATTAGGTTTGTCTGTCTTAAAAGGTAGCGGGAGTTCATAGTGGCCATCTTCCTTGTGTCTTATTCCTGCTTTCACTTTAGACAAGAAGAGGAGATTTTCTTGAGAAACTGGATTATCGTCTGCAGTGTGATCTATGAAATCTGATTCAAGGATGTTAATTATGTCAAGTGGGATTATCTCTTTGACTTGAGTTCTGCACACAAAGTGTACTTCTTCCTTTAGCTGGACTGATGAATGCACAGCTGGTGTCACTTGTAGCACCATGATTCTGTGACTTGTTCCTATTGCATCGCTGTCGTCACTTGCTGGATTTGAGCAACCAACAATGCTCCAGCCGAGATCAGTTCGCTGTGCATATGGATAATCCTTGTCACTAGACAGAATCTCCCTTGGAAGAAGGGCTCGTTGACAGTTATAGCCAATGAGAAGGCCTACTTCGCAGTCTAACTGAGGTGGAATCCTTTCTGATAATTGCTCCAGATGAGGCCATTTTAGAGCTGTTTGAGAAGTTGGAATATGTAACCTGTTTGCTGGAATGAACTCTCGTGTGAAAACAGGTGGTAGCAGAATTCTTTTCTTTAAGCTGTATCCTCTCACTTGTAGACCTGTCAGTTTCTGACATGGTACGACTGTTGACTTGGCAGACATTGTGGATAGCCGCAAACTGACATTTTCTTTGTTTGTGTGGAGGTCTTTGGCAACTTCGTCTAGTATGAAAGTTGTATCACTCTGTGTGTCTAAGAGTGCATAGACAAGACTTCTTGATCTGGATGCTTGTTAGAGGATACCCAGACTGACAGGATAGAGGACGTTTGTGAGCATAGGCCCTCTTGTATGACTCTGTTGGTAGTTGCTGTTGCAGTCTTTTCTGTGGTGTCTGCCTCGTCTTTTGAAATGTCATTTCCATTTAGGTGCATTGACTTCTGACGTTCTTCGAACTTGTCGTCATGCAAACATGTCGGATGTCTCTTTTGACATTTTTCACATGTGCTTTTGTCATCACACCTTCTTGAGTGATGACCAGTCTTCAAACATCCAAAGCAAAGCTTCTCTGTGTGCACAAACTTGACACGATCCTGAACTGTTTTTTCAGTGAACCTCCTGCACTTGTTTAGGACATGTCCTGCCTTTTTGCAGAAGACACATGATGGAATACTGCTCTGTGTTGTGTTTGTTGTCAGAGTCTTTGCCTGAATTATTTGATTTCATGGATGTCTTTGTTTCTCACTTTCCACACTCTTGAGTGATTGTATTGAGGATATGGGATCACAAGCTAGATCTGCTTCCTTTGATAAAAAGTCAACAAACACTTTGAATTGTGGGTACGCAGTCCTTACTTGCCTGACTTCCATCACTTTACGGTTGCATCAGGAAACCAACCAATCTGGCAATTTCAGCAGAATCCTTTGATTCTCAATGCAATCATTAAGGACTTCCAGTGTCTTAATGTGGGACATTGCAGCCTCACAGCTCTTGAGGAAGTCTGCAAATTCTCTTAGTTCACAAGCATCTTTAGAGCTTATCTTTGGCCATGCATGCAGCTTGTCTCTGAGGGACTTCCTGATTATGAATGGGTCTCTGAAACGTTTCTCTAAGAGTTTCCAAGCCGAGTCGTATGCTTCTTCTGTGCCTAATAGAAGAAATCCTTCTACGGCTTTCTTTGCTGTGCCACCTAAATATTTTCTTATGTAATAAAGTTTTTCATTCTTTGGAATGTTTTTCCGTTCTATTAATGTTTCAAAAGATAGTTGCCAGTGTTTGAATTTCAAAGGGTCTCCATTAAATACTGCAGGCTCTGGTGTTGAAAGACGATTAGCACTTCTGCTAGCACATTAACCAGATCTAAGCTATTCTGCTCTTGGGGTCTGAACACTGTGGCTGGAGGAGGTTGAAGTAACAGAGGTAGACAAGGGTCTTGACTTGCAACTCCTAGAGATTGAGGAATGAATGAGGGACTTGATGCATTGAGAGCCTGGGTTGTGACTGGAGGGATTGTGGGGTTAGGGACTTGAAGTTCTCCTACTACTTCCACATCATACAACATGTCAGTCATATCAACATTCTCTTCAACTTCATTATAAACCTTTACTCGGGCTCTAGCAGCGTTCAGCTTCTTTACTTCTTCTAGGCGTGCAAGCTTTCTGTGTTTATCTTGGATTGCTTGTTGTCTAGCTAAGTTCTCTGATTCAAATTGTGCTAGCCTTTATTTTCAGTCTCTAGCATTTGAAGTTCTGTTTCTTCCCTGTCTTGTTCTTCCAGTACAGCCAAGACCTCCTGAGATGCAGCAGCTTCAGCCACAGCCACTATTCTTTTGACTGAGTGGATGCTAGAGTGGTTGGAACTACATCTTGATCGATGAGACAGTGGCCTAGATACAGAACCTGTTGATGTCTAAGACTGATCCAACATCGGGCCAAGTTTCTTTTTCTTTATCTGCTTTATGTCATTTAAGCTGTCTCTCTGCCCTTTGAATAATAAATCCTGAGAGTGATATACACGTATCAACCCTGCGCCGCAGGTCTGGTTCAGGGGTTTGTACTTGACGCAACTCTTCATAAATGACCTTCACATCAGAACAGGTACATTTCATGTTCTCAATAAGCTTGTTTAATTCATCCTCAGAAGCATCATCAGTTAATAATTCCTTGTCTATTCTTGCATGACACCTCCACTTTTCATAGTTGATTTTATATCGACGTTGTATGCCCTTCAGTCTTTCTCCTTGAAATTCTCTTCCCTTTTCTGTTAGAGTGCGCATTCTTTCACTTCTTCGTAGCTGTTCTACTTCTGTAGATTCGGTGTCTGTAGCTTCAGCAGATGGTTTAACATTTTTATGGCAGGTCTCAGTACTTATGTCAGACATCTTGAGATAAGGGTAGTACAACTACAGTATGTAGATGTAGATGTAGAGAGAACTCAAATTGGGCTTCTTCTACGCTATGTATAAGTGAAAGCTACAGTAGACTTAGCTTGAACAGCCATAAAAGTTCACATATGTGTGTAGGAATCTTCCAAATACACTGTAGTCATCAAATTTACATCAAAATAATTGTCAGAATTTAAACTTATCTAAACTTAGCATTAACTTCAGTTTCAAAACAAAATAAGAAAAATGATATTTGCTTGGCACAAATATAAGTAAAACCTTGATCACAGCAGGAATATGGTTAGAAATGCATTAAATAACTTATCCTTTATATAAAAATAGGTTTTCACGTCAGTATTGTACCCTTTTAAATTCACTGAAAGTGCTCTTTAAACTAGATTAATTCTCATAAAACTCAAAATTGCTTAGATATCTTTAGTTTTCACTTGTAATGAGGTACCTTTTTTCAACATTTACTAAAAATCATTAGCTTTACTACCATTTGCTCTTTAAGCCTTATAACACGCAACAAATATGAATGCAAACACATTGGATTTATCTCCACATTAAGCACAGAATGCAAGGTTAACAGATCTGAGTCCTTAGTTGCAGTTTCCAAGTTAAACCACTTCTCACACCAAGTTAACTTTACTATTGTGGTAGAGCTCCTACTGGTTTTGGCTTGAAAAATCTGCGCTTTAACACAGTCTAATCACCGTTGTTTGCAATCACTATGCGGACAATGCGTTATGGGCTCTGCTTATCTGCTGCATCGGATCCTTGTCGCGTTGTTTCTTCTACCCGTATTGGAGCAGTCGAGTTCTCACTGTAGCTCTCTTCACAACAACACAGACACAGGTTGGTTCTTTTAAACGGGCATTTATTGCTTGGGCTCTTGTTACTCACTCCATCACTCCTCCATGCCAGCACGCCGTGAGAACTCATTGGCCGCTTATCTTGAAAAGAGGTCTTTAAATCACTTTGTTTTAACTTCAGACGATTCAGTTTGAAACCCTTTTTTGCAACATGGCAGAGCCTCGCGCAAGACATCCTCCCACCTGCGGTTCATGGGGCAGGTACTTCTCATGTTCTCCTGATAACCCCTCGCGAGACATTACTTTACATACAGTACATATTAAAGTCACTTAATAACAAATAAATTGGAACATGTAAATTTACTATATACATCACGTTTTTTAAATTTAGATATTTAAAACTATATATTTATAAGGTTATTTAACACATTATAAAATCCATTATCTACAACATGAACTTTCCATTAAATATTGTTCAATAACATTTACAATCCTTCTACTAATATTTAATAAAACGGGGGAACAAACTTTAACATAAAACATCAGGTACAGAAAAAGATCAACCTTCAATCTAATCTTAGTAACAATCCCAGTAAATAATACTAAGCATGATGTCACATACACAAGAACCTCAGACATTGTGCCACTTCATTCACTCATTTCATTGCAGACATACGTAAGAGCAGCAGCCTTATTACTGGGGTGTAGTAAAGACTGCACTTAAATCTCACTGTTCAGGTGTTCATAGTTCTGTAGTACTTGTCTAATGGAAAGAGGGAGATAAAATTCCATTCAGCGTGACTGGGGTCCTATATGGTTGGTTTTACTTTTTCTAAATAATGCTTGCCATTCTGGAGGAAGTGTATTCCAAGATGACAGACCAAAACATTCATCTCCCAGCAATACCCTGTGTGTTGTAGTGGTTAAGATTTTGAACTTCAAACCCTGAGGTTGCAGGTTTTAATCTACCACTGACACTGTGTGACCACAAGCGAGTCACTTCACCTGTCTTCTGTGCTGGAGCCAATTGTATCTGAGATGTTGTATGTCACTTTGGATAAAGGCATCAGTCAAACAGTAAGTAATAATAAAAATAATAATCATGCCAGATCTGCTCGTCTTCAAGTCCCTACCTCAGCTCTGCCCACTGGTGATGAAGCCCTGTCACTGCCCTCCTTGTATTTATTTCCAGCTCTCAGGCCCTTTCTCTTGTCCTACTCCTTTGTCCAAGGTCCTCACTTCTCATTTCATTTTCTTTGTCCCACTCCTTCTGTTTCCCATAATGCCTTGTGTCTCTGCTGACTGTAGACTCAGTTTCAACATCATTCACCATTAGTCCATCTAAGTTACTAATGTGCTTATCATGAGCAGGGTCAAGGGACAGTTGGAGCCTTTCCCAGCATGCATCAGGCACAAGGCAGGAACAACACCTGGGGCCTCATGTATAACACTGAGTGTAGAATTCACACTAAACATGGCATATGAACAAAAACAGAGATGTGCATATGCACAAAAAAATCCAGATGCATAAATCTGTGCTTACACCAACTTCCACGTTCTTCTGATACATAAATCCTGGTCAGCACGAAATGTACAAACAGTTCTACTGGGAACACTTGATGGACTGATTGAGTGCTTTTAGAGTTCTTGAGATGAAACTGTTTCTGAACCCCAAGACCCATACAGAAAAGGCTCTGAAGCATTTACCATATGGCGGATGTTCAGATAGTCTATGCACATGACTGAGGCTGTGTGTGCTACAAGTTGTATCCTGATAATCCTCTTTCCAATCAGCTGCTATAGCAGTCATTCCACACTCAGATACAGTGTGTAAAAACACTCTGAATGGTGCACTGAGACTAACAACACTAAAGCAGCTATGGTATTTGGAATAGTTTGGCCATTCCGTGGACCATTATATTGTTACAGGTTGATTACAATCAGATGCTCAGAAACTAATAAACAATATGCTGCATCAGTGATGTGAATCTAAAAAATAGCACTGCATTGACGCTGGGTGCTGCCAGTTTGTAAAACTGACCCAAAAAGTTGTGAACAGAATGGATTGTGCTGGTGTGAGAATGTGTGTGGCTTTATGTCCAGTTTGTTTTTTATACGTCGCTATGTGAGCGTGGAAATGGGCTTATGTAACATTTTTGAGCGTATGCACCATTTATACATGAGACCCTTGGACAGGTGACTGGTCCATCATAGGGTGAACACACACACTCACAGAGATCAATTTATCATCACTAATCCACCTAACATTAAGATCTTTGGACTGTGGAAGGAGACCAGAGAAGCTGGAGGAAACTCACAAACACTGGGAGAGCAAGCAGACTCCATGCTGTGGTTGGCTGGTAACTTTCGTCCTGTTACTTTGTATGTTCAGCTCTCACTCCTTCTCCTAATCCTCTTCTTTAATTTTTCTCCTCTCTCTCTTTCTCTCCTTCTCTTGTCTCTCCTTATCTCTGATGTCCTGCACTCATTGTTCCTGTCTGTCACCTCAATCCTGCTCTAGTTTGTCCACAGCCACTCTGGTCAGCTCTTCTGCCCCCACTGACAGTGTTGCTCCCTCTTAATCTGATTCAGTGACTTTAACACACTTTAGTGAGGACATCAGAGGAGTGTGAGGTAGGAAAGTGACAAAGGAGGATGGGGGACAAGATTAAGTGTGGGATTGAAGGACAAGAAAGAAAGTTAAAGACTGGATGGAGAGAACGGTGACAGTGGCCACTGTGGGGAAGGGGCTCAGGGTCACAATGCTGTTTTAATTTACTTAATTTGAGTCCACCTCATGTCCATCTGTCTTTCTGTCCAAATCTGACACTGCAATCTGTCCTGATTAAACACAGCATTTGTACTGTGGGGGTAAAACAGTCACACACACACACACACACACAAACACACT
This sequence comes from Polypterus senegalus, assembly GCF_016835505.1. Classification (NCBI taxonomy): domain Eukaryota; kingdom Metazoa; phylum Chordata; class Cladistia; order Polypteriformes; family Polypteridae; genus Polypterus; species Polypterus senegalus. The sequence continues at coordinate 186,648,440 of NC_053161.1, read as the reverse complement.
TGTTCACTCACCTCAGTTTCTCTAATTTGCTGTTTTCACTCCTCATTCCCTCAGACAGCTGAGCGACTCCTGAATCTCCGATGTCATTACTGTTACCCCCTGCAATGCTGGTGTTCATGTCACTCAGATTCAGTTCAGTCAGCCGTGAGTTTGGAGATGAAAGGACTGAGGAGAGAGCTGAGCAACATCTGGATGTGACACCACAATACTCGAGGCTGTGAAGGAAAAGACAGAAGTTTAAGGAACACAAGTTGGGTCTCTCTGGTCACACATGCAGGATGGGAGAGAAAACAAGAAACTGGAAACACCGAGTAGGAAGACCAGAAACAAGATGGGCTGATGACATCAAAGAACAGCTGGGAGTAGGAGAATAGGCAGCAATAAAGATGGCTAAGGAAAGAAAAGAATTCTGGGAAAACTAAAAAGCACCATAGACCTCCACAGTCCCTTGACATACTACAGAGGGTCTCTGGATCTGGAGGACATCAGGATGGACAGACAGACTGACAGAGAAGCCACACAACACCAGAGTAACCCAAACAAACATCCTGCCAGTTGTCACAAAGACTGAGACTTCACTGATTGTGCTGACTGTGACATCCATCCATGGTGACGTGCTGACCACAGCAGACGAAAGAGCATCTTGGGAATGAAATAAAAAATCAAAGAGAAACAAGAAGAGCAGAAAAACAAAATGCATGTGAGCTGCTGGAGTCTCCTCTGTAGTGAGACACGTTTATAGAAGAAATGTAATAAGACAACACTGGGATTGAATGGAGAAGAAGACAAGAAAAGCACAGAGGGACAGACGTCATGTTGTTTGAAGACACATGCAGGGATTTCATGGCTGTCTGTCTTTTTCCTTCTTTCTTTTTTTTAACTCTTCTTCAGTTTTTCTTATTTTTGCTCCATGCAGTTTAATCTGATGAGCTCACAGAAGTGAGAAGGATATCAGCTCAGCACATTTGTGTTTTCTACCCCATTAAATGCAGTTAATTCCTGTTTATCATGTCCACATGTGGCCTGTTGGTCAGACATGTCAGTAACAATTTCACTGGACTGTTGACAGGACAACATGAGGAGCAACTGTCACCTTGTGAGGATGATGAGTGACCAGAAAGGCCTAATAAAGTCAGAACAGTCAATGTCACACTCTGAACCTGTCACTTCAGTCCACATTCATTGTCATCACCTCTACTACAATCCCTCACTTTATATTCATCATCGTCACCTCATTAAAATCCCCATTCAGACACTTGTCATCTCCATATCAGGTCAGTCTCATCAGCATATCATCTACAATTGTTTGTTTGTCTATAAGTTCTCTATAAATGTAAAGACAGACACACATATAGCCTGGGGTCTCAGTAAGTAACATGACAATTAGTACAAGCAGAGCTGGACACTAAAGTGTGTCACTGACCTACTCACATTTGAACTGAAATCCAATCTGAACACAAGACCAATGCTGCCCATAAAGGCTCTGCATGCCTGGATATGTCTTTTGTTCTTCAGGTCATCCTGACTTGTGTAAGGTGGTCTCCTAAAGTTACATTGCTCTCCTCATGAGTGTCCAGATGAAGTTGTTATTGTTGGTGACAACAGAGTGACAAACTCAGAATTCTGTCTGTCATTCACTAATCAGGACATGTGGACACTTTGTATAACTTGAAGATAACATCCCGAAGAGACAATGAGGACACTCTATGGGGTCTATTGTGACACCTTGATTAGACAAGACTAGAGTAGTTAAGAGTAGACTTACATTTTAGATTAATGACATAATGGATAGTGAGGACACGAATGACATGTGACACTTCTGTCCTCGCCCATTCAGACCTCACATACTGACTGGTGCCATTCGGCGCTTTTCCACTGCATAGTACAGCACAGCACGGTTCAGTACAGCTCACCTTGGTTCGGCTCAGTTCGGCTCGGTTTGCGTTTCGACTGCAGTTTAGTACTGCTTTAGAGTGGGCGGGATTATTCACGTGTCGTTATAGTTGCGCCGCCTCTACTGCCGTGACATCATCGTAAACGCGCCACAAGCGACCTCCTGAAAAACTTTTTCATTCCGCGTCGCCCCATCCAGCTCTCGCTGGATCCGCTCCTCGGCTACCAACGAGAGGATCGTCTGTACTTCCTCAATAGACCACAAAACAGCCATTTTTGGTTAAAACAAAATGGTGCGTCCGAACCTTCGCTGGCTGTGCTAAAAATCTAGCGGGTCTGATGTGTCTCGTGTCGCAAGTTCAGTGACGCAGTAATGGCGATTTTCTCCGGCCAAACAGTGACCAGCAGAGTTTACACGTCACGTTTTGGTAACGGTTCGGCGCGCTTGGAACCTCGGCTGAAGTGGTACTAAAAAAAGGACCAGGTACCAGGTACTGTTCCCAGTGGAAAACCCCCCAAAAGTGAGCTGAACTGAACCATGTTGTGCCGTACTATGCAGTGGAAAAGCGCCAATTGACTAGCTGACCTCTGACAAATAAAGGCCTCAGTGGTGTTGAGCTCAGTTTTCTTACTCTTTCTACAGATGGTCAGCATCCCAAAGCCCTGCACAGAGATGGTGTGAGGGTCTCTTTGTCTGAGTAGACTGTGAAGTGACCCCCATGACTGCTGACCACTGCAGTCCATTCACAGCTCTGCACATTCAGTTGAAGAGATTTAATCAAATGAATGGATGATGTGCTGACATCGTCATCTGCTGGCTGAGACTAGAAATACACAACACTGCATAACATGACTAGAGAGGATGTTTTTTTGCAGTCACATGACTGCCATCTTTGTGTCCTCACTGTTTAAATTTCTCACAAAAGCTGATCATTGACTGACTTTTCTGTTTTCTCTGATGTCTCTTTTTCAGTAAATCAGGAAGCTCAGGCCAGTGGACATAAAGTGGGAGGACTAATGATGACAGGGCTGTTACAAACCTTTACAAATAATATCATAGATATTCAGATAAAATTTTGAAAAATATTGAATCAAATAAAAAATGGTTCAAATTCTGAGAATACACCAAATGCTTTCAGTCACAGAGAATTCACACATTTGACAAAAAGAGAGAGGTTAGGAGTTTTTGCTGATACAATGTGTTTCAACACCTACCATATCAGGATCCCAGATTAGGACGTGAGTGCAGGGCACCTACTGTAAACACCACATTATTTCTGTTGGGATTGAACAGTGTGAGATTTGTTTACAATGGCTGGAATGCCAATCCTGCCACCAACTCACAGGTTTCCCCTGCAGGTTGGAGGACCTGGATGCAGGATAACATCATACACAGTATGGGGAAATTGTAGGTTAAGGGCCTGGTTCATGAACCTAATGGAGTGGAATCACCTTTAGCATTTACGAAGCAACAACCTTCTTATTGCCAGCACTGAACCCATACCTCAGAGCCACCACTTCACCCTATTTGACAATTGTGCACCCTATATGAGTGTGAGGGAGCAGCACAGTCACAATGTGAGGGGTAGTCATGTCAGTAGTCGTCATTATTATTATTATTATTATTATTACTCTTGATGGAGAATGTTCTTTCCAAGATGGCAGATCAGGTGTGTTTGCTCAGGATGTCTTATAAGACCCCCGAGTCTCTGCCAACATGCCATCAGTCAGACCTGCAGGGTGGTATTCCACAAAAAGCATTTGTGAAACTGAGACTTAGCTGATGACGCCTTACTTGAAGAGGCCTTGTTTTCCAATCGAGGTTCAGTCAGCTCCATGAACGCCAAATGTTTCCAGTTAACTCAGAGTTGTAAAATCATGAAGTGTGACTACTTTGTTAATTTAGTTAAGTTCATTTTCAGCTATTTATATTTTACTTGAGCAAATTGTATTCATAGCTACTTTTATTTTTACGTTACTACATTTTGAGCTCAAATACTGTACTTTTAACTTTGTGACATTCTTCAGCAAGTCCTCATTATTCGTTAGACAGACTAAACTATTCATTTAAATTCATAAAGGAGACCAATCAGGTGTGTTTGTGTTGTATATCATTCAAATATAAACTTGTTGTATCTCCTTCTCCGCTCTTTCGTTCCCATTCACTGTTAAGACATGAAAACTGGTTGTTTATTTTCCCCACAATCATATTTGAACACTTCGCTCAAAGATGTAAAATTTAAAGCTGATTCATATATAATTCAGTGCCTTCTGTGCCTGCCGGTATCTAAAGAAATCTCTGCTCTCAATAATTCACCTTTACGTCTAAAGAAGCAGGTTGAGATAAGCATTGTTTTCTCTTCTTATGCTGTTTTATAAGGAGCCACTGACGTTCCAAAGACCAAGCAACATTTTGCAGTATGGGTGTTATAATAAGTTTGTTATAGGTTTAATGTCACTGCCTCTGCGCAAACATTTTAAAACTGTTTTTCTTTTCTTTGTACTTGCATAGCTGAGCCAGATTTAATACAAATGGGATCAGCATTTAGAATTGCTGGGCCAAGCATAGGACAAGATAGACAAAGAGAGCTGGAAGAATGTAGTCAGCTTAAAGACCAGTGTATACTATTTTGTCCTCTGCCTAATGTCAGCAAAAAATCTTCTTTCCTTTTTTGGAACCTAAGTAAGGGCCTACACATGGAGAAGACAATATATAAAGTCTTGGACAGCAGCCAAATACTTCGAAGCCGATGGACGGATGGGTGATAATGTCATCTGTCCTGAAAATCCTTACAGCGCAGTGATGAAAATGACAAACTATACACAAAGTGTTGTCATGTTCTCCCCATCTGCTATGCCACGTAAATCATCATTAAAGAAAGCTAAGTTGTTTTCTCTTATGTGATTTTTACCGCCGTATAACTATAGGAGGGATATCGCCTTTTTTTACATTATATCTATATAGTTTCGGGTTACTTAAAACACCACAATTACAAAAGAACTTATTCTAACTAGGGAGCTATATTACCCCTAAAAGGAAACAATGGCCACTAGTAATATCTTGAGAGCACAAGATGTATATTGTGTGAATAATGATATTTGTATTTTGTACACACAAGATATTGTGGCAGATTCATACAAACCCAACTACTGAAAAGCTAGCATGAGCTCAGCCATAAAAGCTGCTGGTTAACTGGACAAGACAGACTCGGGTTCAAGTGAGATCTCATGACCTGAGAGGGTCACATTAAGTGTCTTTGAGTCTGGACACTACGGTCCTGCTGTACCTTGTATGAGTGCTAATAAAAGTGGAGTCAGTTTTTCTACAAGCAGAGGTAAGTATTTTTGTTGCTACAGGAAAACTAAAATCTGATCGAGAGCCACAAAGACCAATGAAAGTACAACTGACTTATGAAGTGAATATTCTAACTTTGTGTACAAGAGTAAACTCTGAGTAGTGATATATTTTAACTTTGTATGTTGTTGGAAAATTACTGCTCATCTGTTATTCTGTCTTAAACTGACCTGCAGTGTGTGTGACTTGTATCATCTCTCAGCTGTCCTAATTATTAGCTCTTTATGCGATCGAGAAGAGAATTGAAATGTAACGGAATGTGCAGAACATTCCTCAGTAGAACACGGACTCTCACATTTGTACTTACCATTTTAGTGTGTGATACTGAAGTTGAATTATTGGAGTGTAATAATAATGTGAGCTGATTATATGTGTGGGAAATTGCTGTCACATACACTTTAAATTGTCTATTGCAGCGTTTCTCAACCTTTAAGTATTTGCGACTCGAGTTTTCATAACAGTTTTAATCGCGCCTCCCTAATGTTTTTTTGAAAGGAGCCCACTAATACCAGTTTGTTCTTTTTTAATTAATGATATATCACAGATGCATATTTTATTATACCTACTTAAATTTATATATTTATTTTTCTGTATCAGAATGTAGTTTAAGTTATTTTTTTTGGTTTCAACAGATGTATTTTTTAGTATTTTCGATTCTTGTTTTCTTTTTTTCACATCTTCACGCCACCCTTTTTGTTACTTCCCCCACAGTTAGAGAACCGCTGGTCTATTGGAGGGCATTAATAATATGAATATGTATTGTTGTTTTCTTATTTAACTGATTGCACAATTAAATGAAAAAACAAATCAGTGGATAATTTATAGCATATCTCATTAATTACAGACAATGTGGACGGTGGCTCTATATTTCAATTTCCTACATTTATATAAAGTAGTACAGTGTGATTTGACACAAAGTGTCTTTTTTAAGTATTATTTTATCAGTTAAGTTCACCAATTCATTTTGATTCACAAACCAATTTCAAGGACTTGTCTTTGAGTGAACAAGAAGTCCATTTTATCAGCTTCACGCCACATAATCAGTGAGCGCTCAAGTACAGTGTGCAGCTTTAAAGTGAATACTGAAGAGGGCACAACTCACTCAGGTCACGTCATGGCAGGTACATAAGGACACAACTGGGCAAAATCATGGGAGATAAAATGTCAAAGCAGCAGTGAGAAAGCCAGTGTTGGTGTTAATGCTTTGTTTGTGTAAATTAGCAGACATCCTCTCTGTGACATAACAACACTCCATGTGCTTTATGGGTGGTTCCCCAAGATGCAGGGCTACATGCCTAACACTGACAAAGGAGGAGACTAAGGAAAACCTGCAGTCCCCTACGGTTCATTTTGAATGCTCTTATGCTGTGATGAGTTTAGTTACATTTGTGACTACTCTTGTGCTGTCATGATTTTTTTTACTATTCTTGGATTTTATGTATTGTAACATTGTTTCCTTGGATTCTATTTGTTGTTTCAAAGAACTCATCTTGTGCTCTTTGAAGTTTATGTTGTGACTTGGATTATATTGTGTAAAAATAAGCCTTTGTATTTATAAAGATTCTTTATTGCCCTTTCTGGTGACTAGCCAGGGTTTGATGGTTGTCCCCATCTTGTGGATATTTTGATTTGTATTATTTGGGACTTACATGTTTCAGAATTCTCTAGTTCATAGCAAGAGGATGTGGACAACATTCAGACTAAAATAAAGAATGGACAACGTGGTATAAGAAAAAAAAAAAACAGGCTGAACAGAAAGGACAAAAAGAGGATAAAAGTGACCTCTGTGGGCGAGGAGTTCAGAGTCATAATGCTGTCTTTAAAACTGAATTATTAAAGAGAAATCTGCAGCTGTGTCCTCATCAAGTCCATCTGTCTGCCCATGTGTTACACTGACGTATGTCCTGATTAAAAACGACGTTTATATGGTGAGTGGGGAACATAAGAGCATTAAAGTCGGAAGACATAAAATACAACATACACACACACATACTTGCTGTTCATCTACCTCAGTTTCTCTAATTTGCAGTTTTCACTCCTCAGCCCCACACACAGCTGATTCACTCCTGAGTACTCCATGTTGTTGTTGCTCAGGTTCAGTTCAGTCAGTCGTGATTGTGGAGAAGAAAGAGCTGAGGAGAGAGCTGAGCAACATCTGGAGGTGAGACGACAATACCAGAAGCTGTGGAGATTAATAGAGAGAAGTGAGGACATGCGGAGAGACAGACAGACAGACAGACTCTGTGGTCTCAATAAGTGACATGATGACTACAAGCAGAGCTGGATGCTCAGGTGTGTCACTGAACAGCAGGCTGCTGCTAGCATTTGAACTGAAACACAATTTGAACTCCACACCAATGCTGCCCTTCAAGGAGCTACAGTATATACCTGAAGCATCTTCTGTTCGTTAGGTTTCACATATTATAATAGGTTTCAATGCTTACAGAAGTACAATCCTAGTATTGACTGGAAATGGAAGGCCATCAATCTACATGCTTCCGTTAGGTCAGATTATCTCAGGGCACAACGTGAGCCACCACAGCTATGCTGATGACACACAGCTGTACTTATCAATAGCACCTGATGACCCTGATTCTATTGATTCATTAACAGAATGTCTGACTAGTATCTCAGAATGGATGAATAGTAATTTTCTCAAGTTAAATAAAGAGAAAACTGAAATTTTAGTGATCAGCAATAATAGATACAATGAGGCTATTAGAAATAAACTGGATACATTAGGATTAAAAGTCAAGACGGAGGTAAAAAGCTTAGGGGTGATTGTTGACTGTAATCTGAATTTTAAATCACATATTAATCAGATCATTAGGACAGCATTTTTTCACTTAAGAAACATAAGTAAAGTTAGACCTCTTATATCACTGAAAGATGCTGAGAAATTAGTTCACGCGTTTGTTTTCAGTTGACTAGATTACTGTAACGCACTCCTCTCAGGACCACCCAAAAAAGACATCAATCACTTGCAACGAGTGCAGAATGCAGCTGCTAGAATCCTAACTAGGAAAAGAAAATCAGAACACATCACACCAGTCTTAGCGTCACTACACTGGTTACCTGTGTCATTCAGGATTGACTTTAAAATTCTGCTTATGGTTTATAAAGCCTTAAATAATCTCGCCCCATCTTATATATCGGAATGTCTGACACCCTATATTCCAAATCGTAACCTCAGATCCTCAAATGAGTGTCTCCTTAGAATTCCAAGAACAAAACTTAAAAGAAGTGGTGAGGCGGCCTTCTGCTGCTATGCACCTAAAATCTGGAATAGCCTGCCAATAGGAATTCGCCAGGCTGATACAGTAGAGCATTTAAAACACTGCTGAAAACACATTACTTTAACATGGCCTTTTTATAACTTCATTTTAATCTTAATTTAACTTAATCCTGATACTCTGTATGTTCAATCTCCTCAAAATAACTATTCATGGTGGCTCTAAAATCGCTACTGACCCCAACTCTCTTTTCTGTTTCTTTTTCCGGTTTCTTTGTGGTGGTGGCCTGCGCCACCTCCACCTACTCAAAGCTTCATGATGCTCCAACAATGATGGACGGATTAAAAGGAAGAAGTCTACGTGACCATCATCATCATCAAGCCTTTCCGTGAGAATCCTAAATCCAAAGAGGACTGTTTCATTTATGTGAGGTAGAATGCCCAGAGGGGACTGGGCGGTATCATGGTCTGGAATCCCTACAGATTTTATTTTTTCTCCAGCCGTCTGGAGTTTTTTGTTTTTCTGTCCCCTGGCCATTGAACCTTACTCTTATTCGATGTTAATGTTGATTTATTTTTTATAATTATGTCTTTCATTTTTCTATTCTTTAATATGTAAAGCACTTTGAGCTACTGTTTGTATGAAAATGTGCTATATAAATAAATGTTGTTGTTGTTGTTGTTATCAAGACAGCATTATCATCACTAGAGTTGAAGATCTATCCAGGTCAGGATTTAATTCACAATAAAATCTCCAGCCATTATAAATTTACAAGTGTACATGTTGGGTTGCAAATATGTCTTTGATACATTTCTTGATATATTTATCACCCACATTAAGTGCGTATATATCTATCAAATTACGTTAGAATTGAATAAATTACCCATCACCCATCAATGGAATTGCTTTATTTATTAAAATTCCCACACCTCTGGTTTTCTTTGTACAGCTGGTGTGAAAAATTTGTGCAATCCAATCTCTTTGCAGTTGAAACTGGTCCTTACTTATTAATCAAATCTCCCGTAGAAATGCTGTGTTAGCCTTTAGGCCTGTGAGATAGGAGAATATTTTTTTTTTTACTCTTTAGATTGTGATTGAGGCCTTTGGCATTCCAGCCCTACAAAGATCAATGGCTGGTCAGAGAGACATTGCTTATAAATGTTTGGGAACATTTTCTAATCTTAAGTAAATAAAAAGTGCCTTTTCAAGATTTATCTTTAACACTGATTTCATATTGTTATTGCCAAATAGCATGGCCCAGGAGTCTGTCATTATGTTGGCACTTATAATTGTGAAGGTAAAATGCAGAGATCAATTGTAACTTACTCTCTCCACACACACACTCCCCCATTATACCATTCAAGGGGAGGACATGGAAGGGGTGCAGAGCTACAAGGACCTGGGGGTTTACATAAAAAAAACAAATTTGACTGGTCTAACCACACAGAGGTGCTGAACAGGAAAGGCCAGAGCAGACTGGACTTGCAAAGGATACCCAGGCCTTTTAATGTCTGCAGCAAGGAGCTAGAAATGTCCTACCAGTCCATAGTAGCCATTGTGGTGTTCAACTCTGCAGTCTCCTGGGGTGGCAGCCTGAAGTCAAAAGAAGCACAAGTCCTGAACAAACTTATTAAGAAAGTCTACTCTATCAGAGTGTGAACCCTGGACACACTGGAAGCTGATTCAGAAAACAGGATGATAGAAACGCTGTCCAAATATCTCATCCAGATTCTTCTTAAAGGTTGTCAGGATTTCTGCTTCAATTCATTGTCTTCATTGTTTGTTCCAGAGTCACACAACTCCTTATGTATAGAATTTCTTCCAGGCCTTCATTTAAAATTTATTTCCCTTTAATTTCCACTGATGTTCTTAAATATATGACTCACCCTGAGTGTTTCTGATTCTCTTTTATCAATGTCTTTGATGATTTTAAATACCTGGATGAGGTCCCCACACATTCTCCTCTGCTCAGACTAAACAGTTTCTGAGTCTGTCACAGTAAGATATGTCCTTCAGTCCCATGATGCACTTGCTTGCTCTCCTCTGCACAGCTTCAAGTTCTGCTCTGTCTTTCTTGTACTGTGGTGACCAGAACTGCACACAACACTCCTGTGGTCTCAGCTATGCATTACATAGTTTGAGCAAAACACCTCTTAATTTAAATTGAACAGTTGTAATAATGTAACCTAACATTTAATTTGCTTTTTTAATTACTTCTGTACTATACATTGCTTACTTGAGTCAACATAACCCCCAAAATGCTCTTCAGAGTTTTGCTCCTGAAACTCAGTGTCTCCATCTTGTACTTATGACTGATGTTCATTTTGCCCACATGCAGCACATTTCAACATTCACTTCCATTTTCCAGGTAATGGCCCAGCTCTGAAGGATGTCCAAGTCTTTGTGAATTCTTTCTGCTGCCTCCTCAGTGTCTGCCATCCCTCCGATGTTAATGTCATGTGTGAATTTCACATGTTTACTAGGATTTGTGAGGTCAGGAGGTTTGGACCTCTAATCACATCAGCAAGCTGCAGCTGAACATAAGTATAAAACATAAAAGGTGCTATATACTGGATTGATTAGAAAGTCACTTGATAGTCTCCACTTATTTTAAAAGGAGATTTTTTTTTTAAATGCCACAGAAGAAACACAAGTGTGAGTTGCAAACACAAGAAGACGCCACTTCACACTCTGCAGTACCTCAGGGACACGTTACCTTCCCAGAATTCCCATCAGTGTCACTGGACATGTCACATAATGTGTGTCACCTATTGGAACTAAGCCCACTGACTATTTTAGTGTGCTTCCTCTAAAGATCTGTGGCTTATGTCATGTTTTACTGACCATTTTTATATTACTAGGGTGTTGTACCGTGTTATCCTTTATGAAAGTATTGAGAAGTCAAGCAAAATGACCTCTTTTATTGGCTAACTAAAAAGATTACAATATGCATGCTTTCGAGGCAACTCAGGCCCCTTCTTCTGGCAAGATGGAATCATTACATTACATTACATCTTGCCTGAAGAAGGGACCTGAGTTGCCCCGAAAACATGCATATTGTAATCTTTTTAGCCAATTAAAGGTGTCATTTTTCTTGACTTAACCATTTTTGATAGAAAGTGACCTTTAGAGAGAACTCGCCAGTAATGATGGACACCTGCAGAGCTGTCTATCCTCCTGTGGTCACCTCCTGTGTCACCTTACTGTCTACACTCTTTGAAATTCTAATCCTTCTGACTCTCCTCCTGTGATCTTTCTTGCTGTTATTGGCTGGCTGTTCATTTTTTCTGCTGTTGTTCCCTCTGTTTCTCTCCTTTTCTTGACTCTCCTTATTTTTGCTGTCCCAGGTAAAATAATAATAATTGTGCCATCTCTGACCAGTGTCTGACCCCCGTCAACTGCCTGATGATGTCTACTACGGGGGCTAAGGAGTGTTTTCTTTGTTTATCTCATGCCACGGCACACACCACAGTTTATTTATCATTGAAGACCCCACACAGGTTGTGTCCCCGTCACTTGTCACTGTTCTGTGGACAATGAGGTGTGTTTGATCAATCACATTCTCCATGATGAAGGAGAGTCTCATTATTATTTGTAAGCTTCTTTAGACAAAAGAAGCTATGCTGTACAGATTTGCAACTAACTTATTGTGATTAAAGTTATTGCTTCATGCAGCTAGCTGCACAGTGGCTCAGAGGAAAGCACTTCAGGGAGTCATCAACGCTGCCCAAAGGATCATCGGCTGCCCTCTCCTCACACTAGAAGATCTACACAGCTCCCGCTGCCTCAAAAAAGCCCATAACATCATAAAGGACACCTCACACCCTGGACACTCCCTATTCGAACTGCTGCCGTCAGGCAAACGGTATAGAGCAATACATGCAAGGACAAATAGACTCAAACATAGTTTTTACCCAACTGTAATAGCACATCTCAATGCCACTAAAAGCAGATAATGGTCACATAACAGCTATATGAATTATGTACTGACTTATGCAATTTGCACTACTGAATGTTTGTTTATAATGTTTGTTTATATTCTAATTTTTTTTTTTTTGTTTGTTTTTTTATATATATGTGATAATGCACTGACCAGAGACATCTTCCAATTTTGTTGTACCTGTGACAATGATAATAAAGATCATTCATTCATTAATAAAAAATTGTTATAAAAATGACACACTCCAAAAATTACAAAACAGGCTTTCAATACACAGACATATCCAACAATAACATGAAAATGACTTTTCTAGAACTTTCTAATCAGTTGTACTTTTCTCATTTCTCAACAAAGAGGGTCTAAAAGTAAATTTCTGTGCTGAAAGATTCATTCAAACAAACCAAGTATAAATTATTATTTGATTTCTGTTGTTATTGAGCTGCAGTTGTGGCTTTCAGGTGCCACTGTGCCACACAGCAGTGTATGTTCTGACATGGACCCTCATCTATTTGTAGTCCTGACACTCCCTGATGGACACACTAATGTCACCTTCAGTGTCCACAGACAGTCAAACTAAACTCGTGAAGGTTTTATTACTCACTTGACACGTCTGCAGCAGATGAACCCCGGCAACAGTCTCCTGATGCATTCTAAGGTGAGATGTGAGTATGACAGGATGAGCTCCTCAAGTTCTCCACAGCAGCTGATGACAGAGGCCAGCACAGCACAGTCCAGAGGAGATAAAGTCATCTTACTAAAGTTCATCTTTAAATCCTTCCCAATGGCGTCTCTGATTAATCTCTTATTCTGAGTCTCATAGAGCCACTGACACACTCGCAGAGCTTCACTTTTATCTTTACCCTCCAGCGCTTCTTCAGCTTTCTGTTTCACCCATTCCAGTATCTGCTTTGCCGGTTTCCTCTCAAACTCCCCCATGACTCCCCCCAGTGTTTTAAATACAGAAGGCCTGGCCAGTCCTGCTAAAAATCGAGTGAGAATCTCAAACCGGCCATCTTTACACAAGTCCAGCTTCTCAAGCAGCTCCTCGATGCCCCCTGATGGATCGAGGTAGAAGGAGCAGGCGGCCATGAACTCCTGCAGGGTGAGGAGGTAGAATGTGTACGTTGTGTGCTCCAGAGTGCTTTCTCTCTGAAGGATTTCTTTGAGGAACCCTGAGAGGAATGGAGAGGACAGGACTGGCTGGAGACCAAAGGTGGACATCTCAAACTTGTCATAAAACACAAGAGTCCTGTTGGCCACCCCATAATAAGCCATCTTTCCCAGTTTGATCAGAATCTCTCGCTGGTCCTTGGCTTCTCGCTGGTGATTGGTGAGGATGTTGTGAAGGAACATCACAAAGAGCTCAGTGACAGTTCTCGGGGCAGCTCCTCGCTCTTCTTCTGGTGTCATGAAGTGGCTCTTCAGCACAGAGCAGATAATCCAGCAGTACGAGGGGTTGAAGCACATGGTGTACAAAATGGCGTTCTCCTCCATGTACTGAAAAGCCTCAGTGCCTTGATCAGCATCACCAAAGAACTTCTTAAAGTACATCAGCCTTTGTTCAGGGAAGAACCCCAGGATCTCTGCAAATCGATCAGCTCTCTCCATGTCCAGGGCCTCCAGGCCTGTTGGTCTGGTTGTGATTAGGACTGTGCAGCCCTTCAGTAATGACCTTCTGACCAGGCTGGTGACCAGGGTGTGGACAGGAAAATAGTCATCTGGGTTTGAGCAAAGCCGCTGCTGTGTGAAGTCCAGTTTGTGTTTGTACTCATCAAGGCCATCAAATATAAAGAGGAGAGATTCGGGTTTCTGAAAGATTTCTCTCAGTCTCGGATCATTGAGATATTTATAGTGCCTTACAATTAGCCTGGTCAGAGGCATCTGTGGCTCTGTCTCTGTGTCTAGTAGGTTGAGCTCCCTGAACTTAAACAGGAACACAAATGCAAACCTCTGGTACTGAGTGCCTCTGGCCCAGTCAAACATGATCTTCTGGACCATGGTGGTCTTCCCAATTCCAGCCACTCCACTGACCACTACAATGTGAGGGTCTGTCTCACTTCCACGACTCCTCCTAAAAAGCTGCTCAGTCCAGATTCGCTCACATTTCTCTTTTGTCCGCTCCTCTATTAGCTCTGCATGAGTCTTCCCCATCTTCTCCAGTTCATGGTGTCTCTCACTGTAGGTTCTTTTGAACTGTTTAAAAACCATCATCTCTGTGTATCGAGTCTCAAAGCCCACAGTTCTGGTGAATGGATCTCCAGGAGATGCCTGATCCTCCAGAGTTCTTGTAGTTTCAGACACACCACCTCTGTGTGTGTTATGGAGGCCTGAAAGTTATAAAGAGAATAAAAAAAGGGAATTTTGTAGGCTGACTTTGATGTTTGGGAGATGCCAGCTGATCCGGCATCTTGCAGTCATGGTAACTGAACTTGAAGAGGTGGCTAACCTGTGGTGCAGTAGGAGATTACTGATATTGGCCAGGTGTCTTTTAGGGGGATAGCGTGAACCTGAGAGGAGACTTCAAGCAGACAGGTAGAAACATGTAGGACATTTGGTACACAATTGTCAAGGACTCCCACCCAATGTTGGAAGTTACCAACCATTTTCAGGTCGTTGTAGAGCTTGATGGTGACTCTGACAAGTCTGTGGTGGAAGAGACCCAATGGTTCACTTGAAAACCAGTCACCTCAGAAAGACAAAAGTAGTGATAGTACAGGACTCATTCACCAGAGGGATTGAGATTTAGGTTTGTGTTCTTGTGTGGTCAGACTCTTATAGGGTGTGCTGCCTACCTGATGGACAGTTGGAACACCTCCTTGGAAGGGTGAAAGTGTGCTGGCAAGATGGGTAGATTTAGTTCTCTTTGGCCATACTGGAACAGAAGACAAATGTCTGAGCAGAGTGACACTTTGACAATCAAAGAGTTAAGTGCCAAACTGAGGAGTGGAACTGACATGGTGGTCATCTCCGAAGCTCTAACTGAAGAGATTAGAAAATTTAAATGCATGGCTCATCTTGGGGTAGGACAGAAGGGCACAGGTTTATGGGTTTTTGGACAACATGATAAGATGCATTTGATTAGGAGGGACACCAATTTGCGTGGTTTGGGGAAGCTAGGTAGGACATATAAGTAGATAACTCAAAGATCAGGGTGGGAGAAAAGGTAGCAGGGAGGTTAGGACAGGCCTGATTTTACATAAATGGATACCCACAACAGTTTAAAATCAAATACAGAAACAATTGGGAAGTTTCTCCTCAAAGAGTCAAAGATAATTGAGCAATACATTTAAAATCTTATGTTCTGTGTAACTGAACAATCTGTGGGCTGTGAAAGTATTCTGACTCCATCCCTTTCTGCAAATTTTACTATTTTATAGAGTTAATTTTATATAGATACATTTGACATTTTCGTCTATCCATCAACACTGAATAACCCATAATGGCAAAGTGAAAACAGGATTTATTAAATATCAAAAACCATAATCACTCATTAATACAAGTGTTTAGCCACTTAACTAAATACTTTAAAGAAGCCCCTTTGGCAGCATTTCCAGCTTCAGATCTTCTTGCTATGTGTCTATAAGCTTTCCACACCTGGATTTGTTGAGTGTATCCCATTATTCCTCTTAGATCCTCTCAAGCTCCATTAGATTAGATGGTAAATGTCTGTAAACTGCCATCTTCAGGTCTCTCCGCACATGTTCTATGGGGTGTAAGACTGGGCTTTGGTTGGCCCACTCAAGGACACTCAGAAACTTGTCCAGAAGCCACTCTAGTGTTATGGACTTTATGCTTTGGGTCATTGAACAGTCACCCCAGTTTCAGGTGGCGTGATCTCTGCAGCAGGTTTTCTTCATTGCTCTCTCTGGATTTGTCTGCATTCCCTCAATTCTGGCCAGTCTTTCTGATACTGCACTCCAATAGCAAGATGCTGTCATCACCAACCTTCACTACAGGAATGGTGCTATACAGATAATGAGTAACACCTGGTCTTTGACAGACAAAGTACTTGGAGTTCAGTTTTTGTCTCCCCAGATTAAACATTCTTTCTTCCTCATGCTCTCAGAGTTCTTTATATTGACATTGTGGTCAGCAATACAGGGGCACTGCAGGGGACTGTACTTTCTCTGGTCCTGTTCAATCTATATACAACAGACTTCCAATATGACTCGGAGTCCTGCCACGTGCAAAAGTTCGCTGATGACACTGCTATTGTGGGCTGCATCAGGAGTGGGCAGGAGGAGGAGTACAGGAAGCTAATCAAAGACTTTGTTAAATGGTGCGACTCAAACCACTTACACCTGAATACCAGCAAAACCTAGGAGCTGGTGGTGGATTTTAGGAGGCTCAGGCCCCTTATGGACCCTGTGATCATCAGAGGTGACTGTGTGCAGAGGGTGCAGACCTATAAATACCTGGGAGTGCAGCTAGATGACAAATTGGACTGGACTGCCAATACTGATGCTCTATGTAAGAAAGGTAAGAGCCAACTATACTTTCTTAGAAGGTTGTCGTCCCTCAACATCTGCAATAAGATGCTGCAGATGTTCTACCAGACGGTTGTGGCGAGTGCCCTCTTCTACACGGTGTGTGTGTTGGGAAGGCAGCATAAAGAAGAAGGACGTCTCACGCCTGGACAAACTTGTTAAGAAGGCAGGCTCTATTGTAGGAGTAAAGTTGGACAGCGATGGGCGCTGAGAAAACTCCTGTCTATCATGAAGAATCCACTGCATCCACTGAACAGTGTCATCTCCAGGCAGAGGAGTAGCTTCAGTGACAGACTTTTGTCACTGTCCTGCTCCACTGACAGACTGAGGAGATTGTTCCTTCCCTACACTATGTGACTCTTCAATTTCATCCGGGGGAGTAAATGCTAACATTATTTAAAGTTATTGTCTGCTTTTACATGCATTTTTATTACTATTTAATTTAATATTGTTTCTTTGTATCAGTATACTGCTGCTGGATTATGTGAATTTCCTCTTGGGATTAATAAAGTATCTATCTATCTATCTATCTATCTATCTATCTATTATATACTGCCTTTCATCTCTATCTATCTATCTATCTATTTTCATATGTCTTTTTCTTAACGGGTTCTTCCATCTAGCAAATTTCTAAAAGACGCTGCTGCTGAGATGGACATCCTTCTGCAAGATTCTACCATCTCAGCAGAGGACTTCTGGAACTCTAAAAATAACCATTCAGTTGTCAGTCACCTCCTTGACCAAGGCCATTCTTGTCCAGCTACTCAGTCTGACTGGAAAGAAAAGTCTCCATGAAGAGTCCTGGTGTTTTAAGACTACTTCTATTGCACAATAAGTGTGGTTACTGTACTCTTGTAAACACTCAAAGCTTTACAAATGAGTTTATCTCTTTGCTTCATTCCATGATTCAGTACAACTTGATTGTGGAGGTCTACAGAGAGTTTGTTGGACTTCATGAATTGGTTCCTGTCCTGACATGCAGTGTGAATCGTTAAAACATCTATACACAGAGACACGTGTACCTTTCTGAAGGATGTCCAATCAATTCAGGGGGCCACAGATGGAGTCTAGTCAAGTTCTTGAAACATTTCAAGGAGAATTAAAGCAAACAAGAGACACCTGAGCACAACTTGGACTGTCACAGGAAAAGGTCTAAAAACTTCTAGGAATTAAAGATTTCAGTTTTTGATTTTGAACATTTTTTGCAAACCTTTTTAAAAACATGAAGTCACTATGTGGTTAAGGGTTATTGAATGTAGAATGAAGGGCAGAAATGGCCAATTTCTCCATTTCATTAGTCAAAAATAAATATTTTTTGTTGATTTAATAAGTTAAACAATTGTTTTGTGTTCTTTTTTAAAAAAAAGTTTTTGGAAAAATATTCAGCCCTGGGAGAAAAAAAAAAAAGCCCTAAAAGAGTTAAATCTATACCACAGTAAACTGTGCAGAAAGTGAAGTGGTCTGAATGCATCCTGAATCCACTGCATTTATGATATTATAGCAGTAGTGAGAAGTTAAGCAAAATGACCCCTTTTATTGGCTGACTAGAAAGATTACAAAATGCAAGCTTTCAGGGCAACTCAGGACCCTTCTTCAAGCAGGATGTTGATTACAAATGTGTGGGAGTCACCATGAGGCTAGGGATCTGCACTGTCAATCGGAAAGGTTGCCAGTTCGAATCACCTAAATGCCAAAAGGGACTCTGCTCTGTTAGGCCCTTGAGCAAGACCATTAACCTGCAATTGCTGAGTGCTTTCGCTTTGAGTGGTGAAAAAAGCACTATATAAATGCAAATAATAATAATAATAATAATAATAATAATAATAATAATAATTATTATTATTGTTATTATTATTATTATTATTATTATCATGTATATAAAACACAATTTAAATGTAAGGAGTCTTCAATTAGACGCTGAGCCACAGCTTATTGATGATGTTTGGTACGACGAGACAGCATTAGAGCTCAAGACCTGATATTTGCAGTGTGTTACAGACCACTTAATGACACCAATAGTTTCAATTTACATCCTTTTATAATATTAAAAAGACAAGTTAAAGGGGGATTTTACAGTCATGGAAGGCTGTAATTACCTGAACGTTTACTGGGCTAACCTTACAAATAGTGGAGAACAAGGACAGGAGTCTGCGGTGGGTTGGCACCCTGCCCAGGATTGGTTCCTGCCTTGTGCTCTGTGTTGGCTGGGATTGGCTCCAGCAGACCCCCGTGACCCTGTATTCGGATTCAGCGGGTTAGAAAATGGATGGATGGAAGGACAGGAGTTTATAGACATAACGAGTGACTGTTTATAACTCTGTGTCTTAAATCATCTGAACCACATGCGGTTTCTTCTTTTACCACTCGACAAGGTCTTCCATAAGACTCCTGTACTCCAACTTGTTTCAGTTAGTAATGCAGCCTGTGATGAAAGATTAATCTGAGAATTTCTGTACATGGTGAGTGCTGGTATTTTACAGGAAGTTCTTTGTGATGAAAGTAAACAGAAAGACAGACAGGACAGCTCACTGAGGTACTCCAGTATCACACACCACCATTTCTGACACACAGTTCCTACAGAATCCAGGACATTGTGGACAAGATGCAAAGCCCTGAGCTTTTTCACCAGTAAATGAGCCAGAATGGTGTTACAGACATTGGATAAATCAAAGGACATGATCCTGACCATGAGATTTAAAGTAAATAAATGTAAAGTGTTACATGTAGGAAGTAAACATTTTAGATTAAAATACACAATCAGTGGTCTGAAACTTGAAAGAAGAAAGGCCTGGGAATTGTAGTAAAATGCTCATCACTTACATCAGGGGTACCCACACTTTTTCAGCTTGTGAGCTACTTTTAAAATGACCAGGTTGAATTAATCTACCTACATTAAAAATGCTTCTGTGTGTCTGCCTTTGCTTTTTAATTAAGCTGAGTGAAAAATGATGGCTGTACAATTAACTGTGATTTTAGTTCCCTCTCCTTTCTCTTTCTCTCATCGCTTTTCGAAAGGAAGTCAGTTTCATAGTTTTTATGAGCAGTTCGAAAGTGCCTTTCTACATTTTCCTTCTTTGGAGTAGCAATGATATATTGACAGATCAGACAAACGCATTTTGATTGTGACATTGTGAGAAAAAAAATCCTCTTCCAATTCCACATCTAGCCAATAAACAACACATTTCTTTTTAAATCCCTTCTTTAGTCGATATAAATTGGAAGGCTAACTAGATCACAGCCGGAGCTTTGCAGTACCTCAAAAAATGCCATAGGGAGGACATATGATAGGCTAACGTTTAAAAAAAAATTTTTTGAATGCTACGCAATCGACCTGCACTACCTTTGTGATCTACCGGTCGATCGCAATCGACACATTGGGCACTCCTGACTTACATCAAGACAATGGACAGAGGCCATGAATAAGGCTGGCAGGACGACAGGTTATATAGAGCCCCCACGTGGAGCGCAAATTACGTTAGGTTATACTAAAGCTTTATGACACACTGGTGAGGCCTCATCTAGAGTATTGTGTGCAGTTTTATCTTCACGAACATAAAGTCTGTTGCAGTGCTAAAGAAAGTCCAGACAAGATCAACAAGGCTGATTCAGGACTGAGTGGTCTGCACTATGAGGACAGTCTAAAAAAATTTGAACCTTTTCAGCTTAAACAGAGGCAGATGAAGATGTCATAAATTAAGTATTTAATGTTATGAAAGTAATTTTTATGGTGGATGCATTTTATTATATTAGATGGAAACTTGAAAAGGGTAAATATCACACAGATGTTAATGTTTTTCTCCAGAAAGAGAACAACAGACACAAGGAAAAATTGTGGTGGAGAGTAGGACTTTAGGACCCTCAAAATCTGACAGTGTTATTTTAGGAAAATATTAAGAGAATAAGATTAGTGAGCTTATTTACATGAATGACCTGATCTTGTCACAACTGTTCTAAATTTCTAACTGAGGAGCAGAGTCCTGGAGGAGCTGACGACTGGAGACACAAGACAAGTGGCTTACCTTTAATACGAGCATCAATGGGAGTGGGCTGGAGACTGGCCTGAATGTTCATCAAGAAGTCTGGTCCTGGTGAAATAATAAGAAGAGTCAGTTACAGGAGTAAAGGGGAAGATTAACAAAAGTATACAGGAGTACAAAGTGAGATATAAAAACAGAAAAATATCAAAACTAACAGACTGCTGCTAATGTACACTTTGGTTGGCCACAATGAAGAGTTAACATCTAAAAGCAAAGAGAAAACCACTAATGGTTGTCCATATTGTGAGATCTGCAATTAACTGTCCAGGAAAGAAGACCCAGAAAATAATACACCAGACAGCATTGGGAACAGCAGACATATTGTGTGTTTATCATGCTGAGGAGAGCAGGAGGCAAAGTGGAGATCAAAAACTCTTTACTGAGGTCTCAGGGGAACCACAAGCTTCATGGGGATTTGAGGGGGGAAACAAACATGGAGGAGCATATACAGTAGGTGACAATAGCACACCAGTTACTAAATAATATGGTAGGACCAATGACCCCTTTTAAATACTTTAATAGATACCTAAAAGAGAAAATCTGAGGAACTGGAAGAAGTGTTGGTATTGAAGGCCATCAAGCATACATCTCGGTGTAAGTGACGGACCTGACAGTTGTGTGTCCAGTGGCCTACAGACAGTAATGTTGTGTTTTGTGTTCCTGTGTCTCCCACTGTGTCTCTTTTTGTGATTTGTACACAAGATCTCATTAACTCACCGCCCTCGGTCACCTCCTTCAGTATTCTTGTCAGGTTTGGTGACGGAAATTTTGCAAGTTCTTCAGCCAGCGCCTCCCACAGGCTCACCAGCACCACACTGTCCATCTTCATTATGTCACTGATGAAGGACTCCACACCTCCTCGTCCCTCAGACTTTTCTTTGGCTTTGAATCTCTGAAAAACAAGTGAGTGACCAGAGGACTAGTTTAAAAAAGACTACTGGGGGAGCAGAGCAGAGTGGTCAATAGGGTCTGATGACCTCACAATCTATGGAGGGTTAGACAGTCTCAGATGATTCTCCTGAGCTCACCATCTCTGCTCAGCTCTCAGTGCCTCAAAATGACAGAGAGACAAGCCTACCTTGGCATCATCGTTAGTGAGGATGTTCTTGGTGGCCAGGTTCTGCAGGATACTCGTGATGTCGTATTCAATCACATAGGCCAGATGGGGTTTGTAGTACTCGGTGATCTTGTAGAGATCCTCATGAGAGAAAGTTTGTATCACTTTAGGAAACTTCTGTGTTAAACCTGCAGTGGAAAGAGAAAAGATGAAAATTCAGAGATGTAGCTGTGATGGAGGCTCAGGGATGACAATTTAATTTGACATGACCACCTCTCCCAATCCTAATTAGTGGCCTCATCTATTGACACAGTATACATGAGATAATAACATCAATGACAGGATGAACTGGTCTCATAACACACAGGAGCCATATAAGAAAGAAAACCCTTTATACTGAGCAGACTGTGTTCCTTTAATATGAGTAGTGACGTCCCTAAAATGTTCTACAACTCGGTGATGGCCAGTATGGTTTGCTCAGTCAGTACTATCAATTCAGGAGAGGACCACCAATTCAACAAGATGATTAAGAAGGCACTCAATTACTGACCACAAAGCTCAGGTTTGGAGGAGTAGATCTTTGACACACTGAATGATATCTGATCTCCAAGGCTCAATGAGACCAGCTGTCTTTGTCACTATAGTGTGGTCAGCTTCCAGCTCCAAAAGAAATGTCCATACATGACTTTAAAGGAAACAGCAGCCTTGTGGTGATAAAATTGAATCAAAGGTCCTTTCCAGTTACAGATCCAGTGTCTTTATTTGCTCATCAGATTTAACCAGAATTCAATTTTGGGTTTCAAGCCTAAAACATGAATGTCCTTTTGGGTTCCTTTCTTGTGTGACAGCATCTCCACAAACATGTCAGTTGATTCTTGAACTATGTCTTCACTCTCAGGTGATTTAGATGACCACAATGTTGGTAGAGTTGCAGTTTTGCCCTTCATTTTACTGTTCAGGTGGTAGTAGTGCAGTCGGCTTTCTGCTCGTGTTCTTATTTTGATTAATTATCAGGCCTTGTGTGCCACAGAATGCCAAGTCAAATGGGACAATGCCACCTTATGGTGCCACTGGTGCACATCACAACCAACTTCAGGCACTGACAAGCCTGCCACTTGCCTTTTAGTCGTACAACTTTAGTTAGCTGCACATTTATATTAGTAACTAGCAAAATACCCGCGCTTCGCAGCGGCAAAGTACTGCTTTAAAATTTTAAATAATAAACTGAGGGAAAATGTACCAATAATTATTTGTTAAGGATCTCTTTGTATGCCACATTGTCAGTTTGCCCCTCCGGTTGTAATATGACCAAGCTGTGCGCTGAGCTTACTCTTGAGCATGCAACGTATAGTTGGCCATGTGAAAAGCAATCTTGCCTCAAATCAATGCCAACCTTTTGTAGGGTCTGTCCCTGAGACTTATTAATTGTCATCGCGAAGCAGAGCTTTACTGGAAATTGAAGGTGTTTGAATTGAAATGGGAGATCAGAGGGTATAACGGGGATGCGAGGAATAAAAACTCTCTCCCCTGAGCAACTGCCAGTAAAAGTAGTTGCCTCAATTAGGTTCTTTTGCAGGCATGTGACCTGAAGTCTTGTGCTATTACAAAGTTTCGGTGGCTGTAAGTTTCTCAGTAACATTATTGGTGCCCCATCCTTCAAAATTAGATTATGCTCAGGAGTGCCTGGAGGATTCAGAGTGTGGGCCGAGCTGCAGGCTATGGACGTATATATGTACTGTATGTAAGTAGGATTCAGTTAACGTTGGGAACTCGTGTACCAAATTTCTTGAAGATGGGCCCATTAAGTAACAAAGACCGCTGGAAAGTTCAATATGGTGGCCGACAGTGGTGTCATACCATCGAAATAGATATCGATAGATAGATATATATGTGTGTATGTATATATATATAGATATATGTATATATAAGAATATATATGGTTTTGGCAGCCAAGCGCTTTTTTCCAACCTAGAAGACGTCTCTTGAGATCCATTTAATCGCCTCGTTGATTACATGTCTTCCAAGGTAGTTTCAATACCCATTTCCTGCACCGAGTCATCTCCCCTTTTCTGAGTGACTGTGTTAGTGGCCGTACTACGTACAGGTCTTTGAACGCACTGAATACTTGTAACTGATGTCGCCCGTCGGCTACTTTCGACAGGGAATGGAAGCAATTGTCGAGTAACAAAAATTATTTTTAAGTGATTTTGCATTGAAGAAATAGTAAAAACTTGATCACTTGGGTCAATATCTAAAGAAATACACACAGCAAATGCAATTGAGAATACACCAGAATCTGAATGATTTAATTGTTGCTGTGTGTCTTCATAAACTGTGGGAGGTTTGTAAGGAAACAAAGCATGAAGGAAACGAAGCTGCTCTTCGGTGAAGTTGAATTTT
>NC_053161.1:186555630-186623538 GCF_016835505.1 Polypterus senegalus | reverse complement strand
GAACTTAAGAATGGTGACCAGCAGGGGTCAGTGCTTGGGCTACTGCTATTTTTAATGTATATACAGATGTGTGTATACTGTATGTACTGTATGTAGTTTATTCAAAATAGCAGTGTGAAGGCAAAGGGGCCAACAAGTGCTAAATACCTCTGGGAACTCCTTCAAGACTGTTGGAAATCCATTTCAGGTGACTACCTGTTGAAGCTCATTGAGAGAATGCTAAGAGAGAGTAAAAAAGTCATCAGAGCAAAAAGTGGCTATTTTGAAGAAACTAGAATATAAAACATGTTTTCAGTTATTTCACCTTTTTTTCTTAAGTACATAACTCCACATGTGTTCATTCATAGTTTTGATGCCTTCAGTGAGAATCTACCAATGTAAATGGTCATGAAAATGAGAAGGTGTGTCTAAACTTTTGGCCTGTACTATATATATATATATATATATATATATATATATATATATATATATATATATATATATATATATATATATATATTGTGGCAGTAGGGGGCAGTAGTGCACCCTCGAACCCTCAGGTACGACTCCCGAGACCAGGTAACAGTCCAAGACTCTTTTTATTTTCTTTCAGTGCACCAAGCACCTTCCACACTACTCATTAACTACAAATAACCACACTCTAATAAACACAATAACCTCTCCTCCTCGCCCAGACACTTTGCTCCTCTCCCACCCAGCACAGCTCAGTGTCTGGACTGAGGCACCGTCCTTTTATAGGCCCCGACCCGGAGGTATTCCTGTCCCAGCAGTCTGTTATTCCTTCCGGGTCAGGGCAATCAGTCTATGACTTCAACCCGGGAGCACGCCATACCTTCCTGTCACGTGACCGTGACGTACTCCCGGGTCATAAGGCACAACAGAGCCCATAAGTCCCCACAGCGACTCCTGGTGGCGCCCAAGGTATCCAGCAGGGCTGTGTATAAACACCACAGAGTCCATAAGGCCCTGCTGGACCTCGGAGCACGATCCCGCTGTCTGGAGAGCTCCTCCTGTCGGCCTGGGGGTGCGGACCGGCCTCGGAAGCCGGCAGTCTTCCACAATATATATATATATATTGTGGTCTATGGCCTATGTCTGGGAGTGGTGGAGAGTTTATTGATAGTGTATTGTTTAATTGAATGAGTATTGTGGAGAGGAGGATGCTTTGTGCACTGTTGTGTATTAATAAAGTCAACATTTGGACATTTACCTGGTGTCTGACGTATTGTCCAATGGTTCAAGGGAGCGATAGCGCCCCCTATCAGTCATAGTGGCGTAGTCGGCAAGATTCTCTGTCCATTGATTTGGCAAGGAATCTGTTACAAAATTTTCTGTGGGCAGAGAACCTCGAGAAGACAACGTACAGGCAGGCAACAACAGCACTGAAACCCACCTTCACCAAGTCTGATATGGGAAAGAAGAAGGGCAAGCAGAGCAACATCGCCAGCAGGAGAGCCACGCTCGTAATGGCCGACGCTTCGGGAGGAGCTACGGAGCACCTACACAAGTCGGGAGAAGCCTCCAGAGACAGACGATCGCTCTGAGGTACGTGCCGGGAATTCAATCGATAATCCGTTTAAAATAACTCACTTTGTCCCGTGCATGTACCTTGGAGAAGATCACCTGGAGGCTCTGCGGTAGGAAGGAGACTTTCTTGAAGATAGTGGTGCGTTCCTGTTCGAGTCGATGATCCCTAAAGAGGACTTCCAAATGTCGGCAGCCGGCGAGGGACACGTGATCAACCCCGTGTGTTCTGGGAAGGAGGAAGTCCGCGTCCCGCTGTTTGCGCCTTCGTCTGCGAAGAGACGGACTTGGACTTTCCGAAGGGGAAGGGGGAGGTGAGCAAAGATAGATAGATAGATAGATAGATAGATAGATAGATAGATAGATAGATAGATAGATAGATAGATAGATAGATAGATAGATAGATAGATAGATAGATACTTTATTAATCCTGAAGCACCTCTCACCCCACAAAAAAGTAAGGAGGGCCAGGAAATGGCTGATTGATCCGTCAACAAATTGACACAGGCAGATTGCAGTCAGCCAAAGATGGCGGCCCGGTCCTCCCAAGAGAACTCCAAACACCAGAAGCCTCCGCGAAGCCCGTCAGAGCACGTTCCGACAGCGGGAGTGTTCATTGGCTCCCAGCCAGATGGTAAGGTGAACAAGGAAGTAAGTCTACCTCCGGCCGAATTAATTAACTGTTTTGAAATGCGGGAACTCGAGAAATTGATCAAGCTCGTAAAAGGCATTTTGCAGATGCTGACAGCAATTAAGAAGATTGTTGGAGACCTGGGAGAGACGGCCGAAGCGTCAATAAAGAAAGTGAATGAGTTCCTGCGGCATTTAGGCCGGGAATCTCCCGTATTATATGATTTGGCGGTACAGGTAGGTAATGCCGGTACCGTACAACATACAGGGACGCAGTGTGATCCGGGTCCGCAATTGATAAGTAGCGGGTGCCAAGTCACGGCATGCCCTACAAAACAGTGCGGAACGTTGACCGAGTGGTCGGGGGAAGGGCCTATCGAGCAGCTGAATGGTGCTGTATCTCGGAGCGATTCTGTCCTGAAGACCCCAATCTGTTTAATAAGTAAATCTAGGGTGCTTTGTGCACTGTTATGTATTAATAAAGTCAACATTTGGACATTTACCTGGTGTCTGACATATTGTCCAAGGGTTCAAGGGAGTGATAGTGCCCCCTATCTGTCACAATATATATTGTAAGCTGGAGGGGTGATCGCACCCCAAGAGGACACAGATGCCCCTGGGAATACCCCTGAAACACAGTCTACCTTCACGTTGCTCCTTACCCTTCTCACTTGTGCTATAATGCATAATAAAGCCCTCGCGCGGTACTCCACTAACTTAAAAGCCTTGTGCAGCGCCTGTCAGTTTTGTTATTGATTGTTTTGCTTTTTCTCTCTCTCTCTCTCTCTCTCTCTCTCTCTCTCTCTCTCTCTCTCTCTCTCTCTCTCTCTCTCTCTCTCTCTCTCTCTCTCTCTCTCTCTCTCTCTCTCTCTCTCTCTGACATTCTCTGCTCTTAGCGGAACTGTCATCTCTGACTTGTCATGGAGCACGTTTAAACTTTTGAAAAAGAAACAAATGTTTGTTTGCAGTGTTTGAATAAAATTCCTGTTTCCTTCAACCTCCTGTGTCTCTGTGCAAATCTGTGACCCAAGCGTCACAATATATATATATTTGATATTTCCATGAGCCCATAAGCAGAGACACCAGAGAAACACTTACTAAAAGAATAAAACAATTAAAAGAAAAAATATAGAGAGAGTTGACGAACAGATGAAACAACTAATAATGTAGCAGGGTGGCCATTTAACAACGTGCTGGCTCTTTAAAAGTACTTGAGCCTACCTGGAAGAGGCCAACTCCCCTAGGCTCAATATATAGTGGCCAAGGCACAAACCAAGAGGAACAAATATTAACAAAAAACAACAATTTTAAAGAATTCTTTAGGGTTGAGTTCTTGTTTTGTTAGTTTTTTTAATTCTCTTTTGAAATCATATGTTGTATAAGTTTCGTAAATTATATCTGTTGGATTGAACACTTGTTACTTTCCTGAACTAAATTTAATAAACAAAAAAAGTATTCATTAAGAAAATGTATATATTCAAGAAAACAATAATTTAAACAATATCAACAATTGCTATATTAAAAAAACAAACAAAAATATCAAGTTACTTTATTAAATAAATTACTGTAAAATAAAAATGCATGAATCTAAAATTAAATAACACTGAATTCAAAGTGCAAATTGAAAAAAAAAACAATTCTTAACATCCAAAAAAAATATATATATATATAAAAATTGGATTTAGATGGTTCTTGTCAGTAATATGACTTTCTTTGATTTGCTGTGGTTCTTGACTTGTTCTGGAGGATTTTGATTTTAATGTCACTTGCTTTGGATTGCATTTTTAGGCGTGTTCTTCTTTCTTATTGTTTTCTTTTTGTTAATTGTTTTACTACCCCTTTAAAGTCTTGATCCCAGAATGCTTTGGGGACCTTGAGTGGGCCTGGACTGGCAGATGGAAACAAGAGAAAGGTGGCGCTTTGAAGCAGGTGGAGGGTGTGACACGTCTAGTTTGAGAGTACCGAGGAGTCTGATCGAGTTGGCCAGTTATGAAGTGCTGTGGTTTTAAGTGTCATTCTGAACCTGATTCAAATAAAATTAAATGCATTGGGCCTTAATGAAGAAGGTTATGTAAATCTGGGCTCACCTTGGAACAAACTTCAAACTAGGGCTATAAGCTTAGTTTTAGCGACTCAAGGACTCCTGCTTCAAGGCCTTGTAATTTGTTAGTTTTTTATTACTTAATATCACTTATTTAACAAAGCAGAAAATAATGTCTATCCCAATCATTTTTGTTCTAATACCTGTCATTTTTTGGTGCTAAAGAGAAGCATATTTTAATAAACCCTTGTAAACACTGGAGAAGGAGGCTTCTCTCTCAAAAGGCATTTTGTATTACTTTTAAAATTAATTATTGCCTGTATCAACACAGCAAAATATAAAACACTGTTCATGGTGGCAGACAGCGGTGATTAAACATTCAAATGAGAATTTCACAGGAGTCTGCAGATGTGATAATGCACTTAAACTATCCTCCATTTGACACTTTTCTAAGTTTAATTTTACTTTTACTGTTTGTAAAGAACTTAGAGATCCACTTATGTATGAAAATGTGCAACACATTTTTTTTCTTTTACTCTGTATGTAAAGTGACCTTTGGTTTGTGAAAGGCGCTCTATAAATGTAACTTATTATTTTTAGTACATATAAATGTTGAAGTTGTTGTTGTTTAAGATCTCCTAAAGCCGTCCTGCATGTCAGCTCTTCATATCTGAACTTCTTTATCAGTAAAAGATTCTGAAATTTCGCCTCCA
This sequence comes from Polypterus senegalus, assembly GCF_016835505.1. Taxonomy (NCBI): domain Eukaryota; kingdom Metazoa; phylum Chordata; class Cladistia; order Polypteriformes; family Polypteridae; genus Polypterus; species Polypterus senegalus. Next base: position 186,618,630 of record NC_053161.1, on the reverse strand, counting down.
GCCTCTCCGTTCTGAGAAGACCACCACAAGTGTCCTCATCACAGAACTCACTTTACAGCAGTGAGGACTCGCCACTTTGAAATAATCTCAGTAAGAATACAGTTTATTTATAGAGCATCACTCCTGTGCTCAAAGCACTTCACTAATAATCACAATAGGAATGAAAAAAGAAAAAGATCCCATTAATAACACTGGACAGAAACCAATGGCAAACATTAAACAACAACTAACAGATACGTAAATATATGAAAGACAAAGTTCTGAATTTGAATCAGAAACAATTAAAGGGTAGAAAAAGAGCAAAATTGCTACAATAAAGCATTTAACAAATAACACGATTTATATAACTTGTATATAATATGTAGAGATGTAAATTTGGACATTAAGGTTACCAGCAATGATAAAGACTGGTGAGTAGGACAGGACTCTGTTTTGTTGTCAGTCTCAGAGCCCACCACTCATCACTGGCTCTTCATTTGAGGTTCAGTTCAGATCTAACAATCCCACCCTGACTTCCACCCTGACCTGAGCTGCTGTGAAGTTAAACCAGAAAGAGTCGCCTCATTTAGAGATGCAGACTCATTACATTTTTCAAAATTACAATACAAATGTCAGCAGCAGTTTTTCAATAAAGCAGTGAGCAGGGTCACTTGTCACAAAATGACATACTCGGCTACAGATCTCCTTTACTGACATTTTCTTACATTCCTCTGCAGCACAGATCTCATCTCCAATACTACCAGCATATCTCTGCCATCCTCAATGCCACTAAGGAACCTCCAGCAACTCAAAGAAATTCCAGAAAAGGAACTGAAAGACTTACAGCAATGAAGCAGCAGTAGCAGCAGCAGACCCCTCAACTCTGGCAGGGGTTGTCAGCTGTGAGGCCGCACCGTAGACCACAGCAGGACTTGGCTTGTCTGTCAGCTCACAAAGCTGCTCTTCTACATTCCAACAAACTGAAAGCAGGAAGTGCAGTTTTGTGAATGAAAAATAAACAGGAATGTTCTCTGGTGAGTCCTCTTCAGCCCCCAGGGTGCCACTTTACCATCCAGTGCTCCACTTTCACCCTCCAATCTTGGATACAATTATGATGGTGACATCTGTACATTTCTTTGGATCCACAGTGCTAACAGAGTGAACTCTCTGATCAGACATCATCCTCCATACAAACAGACCCTCGTCCAGCTCGGTGATGTCCAGATGATGTGAGGTCTGTTGATGGACATGATCCCTGCAGCTCTCTCATGAATGTGGCCATTGTCTCTTATAAAGACAATTCAACACTAAGAGCCTTGCACATAAACAACAAGACTGACCCCATCAGCCAGCTACTTGTTTTTATTTATTCTTGGGAGAAATGGAAGGACTGAGCTTCTTCAATGTCAATTTTAAGTTTATTTTGATGTATCAAGTACATGAGTCAAAGAAATTCTTACATGCATGTCTCCCACAAACTACTAACAGGAGTGTAAAACAAACAAGAGACAAAGCAGTCGAATATTGGAGAAAAAATGTAAGAGAAACTGATTCCATTGTCAGCATGAGTAGATTTGGGCAGCCTAAGGTCACGTGATCCACAATGGCCAATGAGCAGGTCTAAATACAGTTAGAAATCACAGCTAGAGAAGGGGTCCCAAAGTCCTCACCACCTGACTTCAATGTCTGAAACTTTGAGTGATTTTAATTCTTATGAGGGTCCCGGACCTTTGGGATTCATCTATGATCTTACAGCTCCTGCTCAGTGAGATATAAACTGCTACCTCATCACATTAGAAAATGTTTGATCAGAAAAATTTTGACATTTATAAAAATTCATTTAAATGGATGACTTCACTCAAATCTCATAAACTTTTTTGTAGTTCAGCCAGGGCTGTTGTATTGAATCAAGTGTATTCCTCATTTGTTTGTTATTTTTCAGATATTATTTGCCCTTTAATGTTATTTACTTTATCACTTTGACTTTTTTAATGTAAGCAATTTTCTGATTTTTGTTTATTACTGTTTAATAATTATTCAGTAGTTGTTTGTTATGTTTATGATATTTTTTGTATTCTGTGGGTAAAACACCAGGAGTCAGGTCCACCAGGGTGAGACCTGACTTGGGAAACCAGAAATGGTGGTGCGCTGGTCTGACTTTAGTTATTTTGAGGCTAGCGATAATTTTGCTACTTTGGATGTGGGACTTAACCCAGCCACAGGGGATGCACAAACCAGTGTGTTTCTTTGTGCCGGTCCCAAGCCTGGATAAATGGGGAGGGTTACGTCTGGAAGGGAATCCAGTGTAAAATTTTGCCAAATCAAATATGCGGAAAACAATTCAAATTTCCATACCGGATCAGTCGAGCACTGGGTTAACAATGACCACCACCAGTACTGTTAGCAAACAGGGTGCTGGTGGAAATTGGGCTACTGTTGGCCAAAAAAGAAGAAGGGGAAGAAGAGGGGACAGATGTGTCTGGTGGCAGGAGGAGAGGAGTAAGGTAAAGAGAGTGGAACTGAGGGTCGGAATTTTGAATGTTGGCAGTATGACTGGTAAGGGGAGAGAGTTAGCAGATATAATGGAGAGAAGGAAGGCTGACATATTGTGCGTGCAAGAGACTAAATGGAAGGGGAGTAAGACCAGGTGGATCAGAGGTGGGTTTAAATTGTTCTATCATGGTGTGGACAGGAGGAGAAATGGGGTAGGAGTTATTCTGAAGGAACAGCATGTCAAGTGTGTTTTGGAGATGAAAAGAGTGTTAGACAGAGTGAGGATGATGAAGCTGGAAATTGAGGTGTGATGATGAATGTTGTTAGTGCATAGTTGGGTGTACAATGGGTGAGAAAGAAGATTTTTGGGATCCATCAGTATGGAAATTTGTATTGTTTTCTGCATGATGACAAAATTTTACACCGGATACCCTTCCTGAGGTAACCCCTCCCCATTTATCCGGGCTTGGGACCGGCACGAAAAAACACGCTTGTTTGTGCATCCCCCTTTGGCTGTGTTACTATAAATAAAAGTGTACTATTTCTTAAGCAGTTTTTATATATATGTGTAAAGGATTTTAAATAAACAGACTGTTGGTGTTTGCAGGGCGGCATGGTGGCGCAGTGCGTAGCACTGCTGCCTTGCAGTTAGGAGACCTGGGTTTGCTTCCCAGGTTCTCCCTGTGTCTGTATGGGTTTCCTCCGTGTACTCCAGTTTCCTCCCACAGTCCAAAGACATGCAGGTTAGGTGGATTGGCGATTCTAAATTGTCCCTAGTGTGGGTGTGTGTGTCCTGTGGTAGGTTGGCGCCCTCCCTGGGATTGGCTCCTGCCTTGCACCCTGTGTTGGCTGGGATTGGCTCCAGCAGACCCTTGTATTTGGATTCAATGGGTTGGAAAATGGATGGTGTTTGCTTGATCCTCATGGCTGCCTGCATTGGACAATAGAGGATATAAATGATGATAAAACATTTTATTTATGTTTTTCCATAAGCAAAAATCTAGAAATAAACTACAAATTAAATATAGAAATACATTAGGTATCTTTTTAAACATTCTTTATGCAGAAATTCAAAACTTTACTATCTGCACCTAGTTTCTTCAGAAATATGAATACATAAAAATTTTCATCATATTTCTCTACTGCTATAAATAATTATTTGACATTGAAACTTTAAATATTCTGCACTAACTAACTTTGAACTACAACATGGATAAATATTCAGGAGAGGAAAGGCTTAGAGGACAGTCTGTGTGACGTGGACACTTCAGGGCTGTGTGAGTTCCACTTTTGGCAATTTATTTAGCATAAGGTATAGAATCAGATGAATTATCAATGTCTGTTCATTCTTCAAAGCTTAGAAATGAAAACTTCATAGAAAGGGAAGCGACTCATAGTTGAACTTCAAAGCATCTAAATAATGAATCCAAGATAAAATACCTTTTTAAAATGGTAGATGGTGGCACCTTGGCTGTGACATCATCTTTTAGTGTGATTATGAAATTTACTGTAGTGTAAATTAGTTTATTAATAAAGCACATTTAAAACACTGACCAAAGTGCTTCCATTAAAATATAGGTAAAAAGAACTACATTCTAAGACAGGAAAAAATGAAAAAAGAAGAAATAAAACACAATAAAGCCATAAAAGGAATTAATGATAATGAAATGTTAAAAGAGAAAAGACGCCCTTTCAGTCTTAATGTTCAAATAGCCACAGTTGTTAAAGACCTGAGATAAGCAGGTAGATCGTTGCAGAACAGAGAGGCGGCTGTTTGAAAAGCACACTCACCTTTAAGTTTTAGTCGAGCCCTCAATACCACAAAGAGTGTCTGCTGATCAGACATCCTTACCTGGCAAGAGAGAATGTAAAGCGGGTAATGGCTGACTAGGAAGGAGCAAATCCATTCAGGTGACTAAAAATAAACAGCAGCACCTTAAAATCAACCCTGTCACGGTCTGGGGAGGTCAGCACAGGAGAAACATTGTCACGCTTATGTATGCATAAAACAGCGACCTTTTATACTAAAGGATTGATGACAATACTTGTGATTTATGGGTAAACACCAAATAGAAACTTCACTCTGCATGTAGCAACAGAGCAGTCACTGACAATTTAACCAGCAGACACCACCATCCACTGAAGAATACAGTGTCTTTCAACAAGGCAGGAGAGAAACAACACCCTCAGCTGAAACACTTGAAGCTGTCTGCCTTTAATTCAATAGTCTAATTTTCTTATGAGTCTAATTGAGCTCTGCTTTTTATATCTTGAAAAAAGATGAGTCCAAAAAGTGTACATAGAAGTAAAGCTGAGGTTAGTATTATTAATGTTCTGGTTAGGAGTCCCAAGCATACCAAACCTGGTGTGCGGCTTCCAGAATAATCTACTAAAAGAATCCCAGGACCTGTTTCTGCCTAATCCGGATGAGTCCTACCCAAATCCAGCTTACCTACAAAGCCTCAGAAATGGAAAGCTGGTTTAAATAACTATGATGTGTTGTGTCATGGCCTTCACACACTTTCAGAAATGGCAATGCACATCTATCATTATCTGAGTCTCTAGATAAAAAAGATTTAAGACAAACATTTCATGAGTGTATAAATAGAGATCTCAGGATCTCTTGGCTTTGTTTTCCTGGTTTTGCATTCTCCTTAGGCTTTCGGTTTAGACACTTGATATTTTAATTCTCCAGCATCCTGACACTGCATCTTTTCTTACCACCTGCTCACAATAATCCTGTAGGCATTTTTTCTCCTAGGTGGTGTGATAGACAGCCAGGATCCCTGCCCCGCGGAGATGCCTGGAGGAAGGAGAAACTGGGAGAGCGGTACTTTTTTTCCCTGGTTACCCAGCCGGTCCTTGCTCCCTGAGGTCAGCACTTCCTGGTGTCCCAGACCAGGGATGGTTTATGCCCGGAGTGCTTCCGGGTGCAAGGGCAGCACTTCCGTCACACTGGGGAGTGCAGCCGGAAATCCCGTCATCAGGCACCTGGAGCACATCCAGTGCTGGATAAAAGGGGCTGAACTCACTCCATTCAGGAAGCCGTAGTCGGGTGGAAGAAGGACGGAGCTTGCGGGACAGGAGTGGAGGTGGCCAAAGGAGTCAAGGACTGTGGACTGTAAATATTGTAAATATAATTGCTGTAAATAAAGTGTTTGTGTTAGACATGTGTTGTCGTGTCTGTCTGTGGCCAGGTTAGCTTTTACATGGAATCCCAGATGGGACTCTCTGCCTGCTTCAAGGCAGGGACCCACTAAAAAATAATTTGTAAAGTAGCCTGGCACAGCAGCGCGAGATGGCCTAAAGAAGTCTGTCACCAACGAAAGGATCGGCAGGCCATGTGCCCACCTGCCATTGAGAGCCACCCTCTGCAGGTGCAGAGGGAAGCCCCGAGCCTGTCTGGGGACCAGGCAGAGAATAGAAACACGTCCTGTTGCCATGTCCGGAGGGCACGGGGACATGAAGGGAAGTGGTGGTGCTTTAATTGTAATAATAGTGGTCAAAGGTGGTGGCCCTGTCCATATACGCTGACGGATGATGCCAGGGAGTGGCGTGGGGGACGTGCCTCCCCGCTCTTGTTGTGTTTATCTTTTTCAGGGTGGAACTGTGACCCAGGACAGGCCAGCACCCCAACCTGTCGAAGGACAGCCCTCGCAGGACAGGCTGCTTCGCCCTACAGGCTTCAGCAGGGGGAGGGGCAGTGTGATAGATGGCCAGGAACCCTGCCCCATCAGGATGCCTGGAGGAAGGAGGAACTGGGAGAGTGGCACTTCTTTTCCCTGGATACCCAGCCGGTCCTTGATCCCTGTGAGACGGCACTTCCGGGACACCAGGAAGTGCTGACAGACCAGGGATGGTTTATGCCCGGAGTGTTTCCGGGTGCAAGGGCAGCACTTCCGCCACACTAGGGAAATCCGTCATCAGGCACCTGGAGCACATCTGGTGCTGGATGAAAGGGGCCGCCTCACTCCATTTGGGAAGCCGTAGTCGGGTGGAAGAAGGACGGCGCTTACGGGACAGGAGTGGAGGCGGCCAAAGGAGCCAAGGATTGTGAACTGTAAAAATTTTAAATATAATTGCTGTAAGTAAACGTGTGTGTGTTGGACACTGCGTTGTCATGTCTGGCTGTGACTGGGCTAGCTTTTACAGTTGTTTTTCCACAAAATACTTTAAGTAAGTAAGCCTTAATTCATTTGAGAAGTCAAGCTTATATTAGCCAGTTTCTGCCCCACCAAAAAAGATTAGAGAAAGTCACGTTTGATAAACAAGACACTTAAGCATCATCTCATAGACTGCTTTGTGAGAACATGAAGATGAAGCTGAGTGGAGTGTGGTGGTTTGAGAGGTCATAGAACTTACAATTGATAAGAAACTTAACCTCAGAGAAAGGTTCTGACTTTTTATTGTAACCATATTTAAAGTTCATTCATAACTGCACTGTTGTTTAAATGATTCTGATATGTTCAGTACCAAACTGTAAAACATTAAAAGCCATATAATTAAGAATAAATAATAGCACAATTAAGATTATTACTTCATTTGTCCACATTGCTCTATTTTGTCACTCTGTGGCAAAAGGAAAAGATATAATAATAAAAAAAAAGATAATAGTGTATTGGCAACTGGCTGGTGTTCTCACAGACATCTTCAACACATCTCTGAGCCAGTCATCAGTCCCAGCATGCTTCAAGTCGACCACCATCATACCAGTGCCGAAAAAGTCATCAGTGACATGCCTGAATGACTACCGACCAGTTGCATTCACTCCAATCATAATGAAGTGCTTCGAAAGGATAGTCATGTCACACATAAAGACTAATCTCCCTGCCTCCCTTGACCCTCTTCAGTTTGCATACCGCTAAAACAGGTCAACTGAGGATGCCATATGCTCTGCCCTTCACCTCTCCTATGAATAGGATGCTATTCATAGACTTTAGCTCTGCCTTCAACACAATCATCCCTCAAAAACTGGTCGTAAAACTGACCAGGTTGGGCCTGAACACCACCCTCTGCAATTGGATCCTGGACTTCTTGACAGAGAGGCCAAAGTCAGTTCGGATGGGCTACAACACTTCCAGCATCATCACACTGAGCACTGGAGTGCCACAGGGCTGTGTGCTTAGTCCACTGTTCTTCACCCTGCTGACTCACGACTGCACCGCCACGCACAACACCAACCACATCTTCAAGTTTGCAGATCATACGACGGTGCTGGGACTGATAAGTAGGGATAATGAAAGAGCATACAGAGATGATGTAGAACGCCTGGCTGCATGGTGTGAAGACAAAAATCTATCTCTCAATGTCGACAAGACAAAAGAGATAATCGTGGACTTCAGAAAATCACGTCCTGCCCACATCACACTCAGCATCAACGGTTTAGATGTGGAGATTGTTAGGAGTACCAAGTTCCTCGTGTGCACATAACTAAAGAACTTACGTGGACACATAACACCTCATCACTAATCAAGAAAGCCCAGCAGAGACTACACTTCCTGAGGCGGCTGAAGCAAGCACGTCTTCCCCCTTCCATCCTCACTATGTTCTACAGAGGCACCATTGAGAGTGTTCTGACCAGCTGCATCACTGTCTGGTATGGCAACTGCAACATGTTTGACTGCAAGCTCCTGCAAAGGATAGTGAAGACAGCAGAGAACATTATTGGGGTGCCACTCACTTCACTGCAGGACATATTTTACAAACGCAGTGTCCGCAAGGCCTGCAGCATTGTGCAGGACCCCTTACACCCCTCACATGGACTTTTCACTCTTCTGCCATCCAAGAGAAGATACTGCAGCATCAAAGCCAGATCTGCCAGGCTGCCGGAGAGTTTTTACCCCCAAGCTTTTAGACTCCTTAACACCAGGCTGCCCCCTGGGACCTTCCACACGGCCTCAACCACCTGTAAAAACAGAACTTTTATACATGAAAACCACTGTCCTGCTAAGATGAGTGTGCAGGTAGAGAAGAACTGAAAATCTCATACTGACCTTTAAGGATTTGGACACTCTTGATATCCTTCTACTGTGAAACATTCTGACCTGTCATTGTTTACACATCTTAAACAACTATTATCACTGCACTGATAATTTCTGTATTATCTATATCTATTATTTATTATTTATTTATTATATTATATATCTTACACATCAATATTGCTGCTACTTCTTTGTTCTATCTTTGCACAATGACTTGTCTTTTTTGTGTTTTAATCTTTAATTTTTAAATTTTTAAATGTTAATTCTATTTTTAATGTATTATTTGCATATCATGTCTTTACACTGTGGACCCTGAGCTTCGCAATTTCGTCTATCTGTATACTTGTATATGGTTGAGATAAGAATAAAGTTCACTTTGACTTTTGACTTTTCCAAATATAATATCAACAATTACAATAAGTAAACCTCTAACACTGAGCAACATGGAAATGTTCACACTAATGAAATGCACAAGAACAACATATCTGACATGAGGACCTTTTAGGTTTGCCGTAATCTGCTCCTGTCCTCAAAACCTTATTGAAGTGAGAGATTAGATTAGATTAATCTTTATTGTCATTGAACAGGTGCAATGAAATGCAGTTTAGCATCTAAACCAGAAAGTGCAAACAATAGAATAAGGTGCAATAGACATTGGGTGCAAAAAGTACATTAAAGGGCAATAAACAATAAGGTGCAGTAAGACAGTGTACAAAAGAGAATATGTATCTTTAAGATATTTAAATTTACAGGTAGTTGTATATACAAGGAAGAGTATAAACAGTATATATGAATACTGATCAATATGTACAGATACATGGCATGAATAAATCTAGATACATTAAATTAAAAAAAAATATTTAAAAATTAAAATATTTTAAATACAGAACAGATATACTGTATGTAATGTATGTATACTGTATGAAAATGCATGGAGTACAGACAGAAGTTATTGATATTTAGAAAGGTCAGCTATTGAGTTGTAAGGGTTGCAAGTTCAGAATGGTGATGGTGTTATGAGTGTTACTGTTCCTGAGTCTGCTGGTGAGGGAGTGAAGTCTCCTGCAGCACCACCCTGATGGGAGAAGGGCTAACAGTCCATGGTTTTGGTGTAAGGCATCTTTGATGATGCTGTGAGCCCGGTGCAGACACCGTGTGTCCTGGAGATCAGTGATAGTCGGCAGCGGGATGCCAATGATGTGTTGGACAGTTTTCACCACCCGTTGCAGCGCCTTACTGTCAGCAATGGAGCAGTTGCCGTACCACACTGTAATGCAGTTTACCGATGTGCTCTCGACAGTGTAGAGAGAAAGGCAGGCTGTCTTTAGCCTCTGCAGAAAGTAAAGTCGCTGTTACACTTAGTGACCTAAAGCAGTGCAGTCTCAGCAGAGTCACCTTTGTGGAATCCAGACTTAGGAAGCCAATCTGTGAAGCACAATGGGGCTGGAGCTCAGTCCTATAGCTCAACCATAATAATCTGAAACAGCAAAAACAAAACATCCCGAAAAAACACTGTACTCCGTTTTGAAAAAGAAGAGCAAAGGTTACATTGTAGCAATCCATTAAATAATTTTATTGATATTAACATTTAAATCTCACACCATGACAGCTATTCTTGTACCAGGAAGGTCCTAGAAGACCACTGTTTCTATGACTGTGCTTTCCAAGCTTATTTGCAGAAGCACAGATGAGAAAGGCTGATGACAAGAAACACGGCAGTCAGCCATGTGGAGTGGCAGATGGTCAGTAGGCCTACTTCCCTTTAAAAGCAGATGATGTCCAGTACGGCTATCATCTCTGGACTTGCAGAAGCTATTTGACCTTGTTATATTATCTACAGTTTGGGAAAGTCATGTCAAAAATGGTCTTATCTGGAAGAGTTGCAACCAAACAGTATTCTTCCAAGTTGGAAACAAAGGCAAGTGACTCAGCTTCACACAAGGCTGGGCTACAAAACCTGACAGCTTTGTGCCTGTTGTGTGTTGGTGTGTCAAATATGAAACAGTTTGGCAGGTGTCACCTGAAGGGCTGGCAGCCACGAGGTGGACTGGTGTCGGCAGGTCCCCTCCAGGTTTGGGGTTGCATTTCTGAAAATGGAGTTGGTGATTTGGTGAAGTGGCTGCCATACTAGTGAGGAGTACAAGCAGCTAAACCAAGAAAAGGAATTGTGCAGCAGATAGTAAGAACCTTACAGAGCCCCGATTTCAACATTATATAGCCATGCAGTCTGAGATTACATGTTGAAACAAGAGAGAGATACCAGAAATACCCAGAAGACGTGTGGGGAGTTCTACCAGAGGCTTGAAACAGATTGCCAGATGATGACATCCTCACTGAACAACATTTAATCACAAGTGGCTAACACTTTTGCAGCAGCACTACTAGACACTGACATTAAAGTGAATGAGTCCCTGCTGAAAAGGTCTTTCGCTGAAACACGATGCAAATATTTGGGCTACCTGGTGGGTCGCAATACTGTGAGACCACAGTGTTCCAAAGTAAATACCATTTTAAATTGACCAAGTCAGAAGACCAAGAGTTAAGTCCAAGCCTTTCTCAGTTTAGCGGGTTACTATCGTCAGTTTGTACCCTGATTTTCAGAGAGAACAGCACCCTTGACTGACCTAACAAAGAAGAGGGCCCCGCACACTGTGGTATGGAATGATAACACAGACACTGCATCTAGTGACTTCAAGCAAACCCTTATGTCAGCACCAGTCTTGAAAGCTCCATACTTTTCTATTCCTTTCATTCTCCAGATGGAGGCTTCAGACACAGGTCTTGGTGCAATGCTAAGCCAGAGCATTAACAGTGTTGAACACTTCATTATGTTCTTAAGCCGGAAACTGCCTGACCGGGAAACCAGGTATGCGGCGATGGAGGGGGAAGACATGGCTATCAAGTGGGTGATGACAGAGCTGATGTATTATCTCCTAGTCTGTGAATTCACCCTGGTTAAAGATTAACAACAACAACAACATTTATTTCTAGAGCACATTTTCATACAAACAGTAGCTCAAAGTGCTTTACATAATAAAGAATAGAAAAATAAAAGACACAATAAGAAAACAAAATAAGTCAACATTAATTAACATCGAATAAGAGTAAGGTCCAATGGCCAGGGTGGACAGAAAAAAAAAAAAAACTCCAAACAGCTGCAGAAAAATTTAAAATCTGGTCTGATTCCAGACCATGAGACTGACCAGTCCCCTCTGGACATTCTAGCTAACATAAATGAAACAGTCCTCTTTGGATTTAGGGTTCTCATGGAAGGACTTGATGATGATGATGGTGGTCACGTAGAGTTCTGCCTTTTTGCCATTGTTGGTGCATCATGATGCTTTGAGTAGGTGGTGGTGGCGCAGTCCGCCACCACAAAGAAATTGGAAAAAGAAACAGAAGAGAGAGTAGGGGTCAGTACGGATTTAGAGCCACCATGAATAGTTATTGTGAAGAATTGAACATACAGAGTAACAGGATTAAGTTAAAGTGAAGTTATGAGAAGGCCATGTTAAAGTAATGTGTTTTCAGCAGTGTTTTAAAGTGCTCCACTGTATCAGCCTGGCGAATTCCTATTGGCAGGCTATTCCAGATTTTAGGTGCATAACAGCAGAAGGCCGCCTCACCACTTCTTTTAAGTTTAGCTTTTGGAATTCTAAGGAGACACTCATTTGAGGATCTGAGGTTACGATTTGGAATATAAGGTGTCAGACATTCCGATATATAAGATGGAGCAGATTATTTAAGGCTTTATAAACCATAAGCAGAATTTTAAAGTCAATCCTGAATGACACAGGCAACCAGTGTAGTGACATCAAAACTGGAGAGATGTGCTCAGATTTTCTTTTCCTAGTTAGGATTCTAGCAGCTGCATTCTGCACTAGTTGCAAACGATTTATATCTTTTTTGGGTAGTCCTGAGAGGAGTGCATTACAGTAATCTAGTCGACTGAAAACAAAAGCGTGAATTAATTTCTCAGCATCTTTCAATGATATAAGAGGTCTAACTTTACTTATGTTTCTTAAGTGAAAAAATGCTGTCCTAATGATCTGATTAATATGCGATTTAAAATTCAGATTACAGTCAACAATTACCCCTAAGCTTTTTACCTCCGTCTTGACTTTTAATCCTAATGTATCCAGTTTATTTCTAATAGCCTCATTGTATCCATTATTGCCAATCACTAAGATTTCAGTTTTCTCTTTAGTTAACTTGAGAAAATTACTATTCATCCATTCTGAGATACAAGTCAGACATTGCGTTAGTAAATCAAGAGAATCAGGGTCATCAGGTGCTATTAATAAGTACAGCTGTGTGTCATCAGCATAGCTGTGGTAGCTCACGTTGTGCCCCGAGATAATCTGACCTAACGGAAGCATGTAGATTGAGAAGAGCAGCAGACCCAGGATAGAGCCTTGTGGAACACCATATCGGATATCATGTGTCTTCGAGTTGTAATTACCACAACTCACAAAGAATTTTCTCCCTGCCAGATAGGATTCAAACCATTTCAGACACTGCCAGAGAGGCCCACTCATTGACTAAGGCGATTTCTAACAATATTATGATCAATGGTGTCAAATGCAGCACTCAGATCTAAGAGGATGAGAACAGATAAATGGCCTCTGTCTGCATTTACCCGCAAGTCATTTACTACTTTAACGAGTGCAGTTTCTGTGCTGTGATTTGTTCTAAAACCTGACTGAAATTTATCAAGAATAGCAGGTTTGTTTAGGTGGTCATTTAACTGCATAATGACTGCCTTCTCCAGAACTTTACTTAAGAAAGGCAGGTTAGAGATGGGTCTAAAATTTTCAAGAGCCGAGGGGTCGAGATTATGTTTCTAAAGTAGGGGTTTAACTACATCTTTAACTACAAGATCATGCAACTTTACAGTGGGTGGCCCTGCACAAGGAGTCAAACCCACGTATCATAAGGTGGTTTCCAGATCTACAGCCATAAAAGTTCTTGCTCATTTATCGGCAGGGCTCTCACCATGCCAATGTCAATGCTCTTTCTCAGGTTCACGACCTCTAAGGTTACAAATGCCCCAACCCAATGGGTCTGGGCTGAGTGGGGGATGGGACGTCTCATACATGTGCATATGGCAGGCAGCCAAAGGGCTCTAAAATAGGTAATTCCATGGGGGTTGCAGAATGCACTCCTTTCCAACTTTCCTCTAAAGAATGACCACGCAAAATCCTTCCTGGACTCAGTGACGTCACCCCTTGTTTTAGCCAGGGTCATAAAGATCTTCCCATACGTGTTGCACTTGGAGGTTGCTCTCCTTTCAGTCTTTTGTCCAGTTCTTCCCAAATGAACTAAACGGGAGTTAAGTCTGGAGTCTGTGCTGGCCAGTCCATGTTTTGAAGTGTAGCTTGATCTTGTTCTTCTTTCAGCTGCTCCTGTTAAGGGTTGCCACAGTGAATCATTTTCTTCCATATCTTTCTATCCTTGTCTTCTTGTTCTGTTACACCCATCACCTGCATGTCCTTTTTCTCCACATCCATAAACCTTCTTTTAGGTCTTCCTCCTTCATGTTCTTTTCTTCTAATATAGTTCTGACATAACCTGGAGGTGTGTTTTGGGTCATTGTCTTCCTGTAGGATGAAGAATATGGTGCAGACCAGATAGTATTGAGTGGTGCTGCCAAATGCTGTGGTAACCATTTTGATTCAGAATGCCAGTCACTCTGTGTAAGTCACTAACTCTGCAGTCTCCAGCAAAAGAACCCCAGACCATCACACTTCCTTCTCCATGTTTGAGAGTTGGTGTCACATGCTGAGGAACCAGCCTTTCACCAACACAATGTCCTACAAACACAATGCATGATAAAGTAAATTGAAGATTTCAGATCTGGATTCATCACTCCATAAGACTTTCTTGCAGTCTGCAGTAGTCCACAGCTGGTATTTCAAAGACCTATTTTTTTCTTTCTTACTGCCCCTCGCCCTTTCAGACCTGCAACACAAATTCTGCTCTTCATACTACAAACTGACACTCACTTTTTTAAGTCTGCACTGTTAAGCTGTGCTTGATGTTGTGGTGCTATGAGGCATCTGTGATCGTGCACACTGGTGACTTTGGCTCTGCCAGATCTCTTCCTATCAGAGGTTCTTCCAGTTTCCAATTGCCTTTGGATTGCATAGGACACCACTGACTCACTGACACTTTGATTTTTTTTTTGCAAATTTCTCTAAATGAAAGGCCTACATTTCTAAGGGTAATAATGCTCTGTCTTATTTCAATTGTGAATTGCCATTTTCTTGCTATTATCACTGGAATATTGTCGAAGTAGGACTTCTGAGGGTGTAGTAACGCAGCCTGTTCCGATTCTTTAAGACAGACAAAGGGGTTTTAAGTAATCAACAGTAGTTGGGACACCTTTGCAAATGAATTGCTTTAACACTGGAATTACCAAAGCCAATGAAAAAACTTGTAAATCCGGCAAACCTTAAATTTGTTTGCTCCTCTCTTTCATTGTCTTTTGTTCTGTAAATGTGTTGATAAGCACAAGCAGCAAGCAGTCTGCTATCCCATACATCCACTGCTGCAGAAAGGGAAAAAATCTCTCCCAGCTAAGGTCTGGTTTATCAAGAAGTGAAGTTGTACCTAGAGCTTTATAGGCTAAAAAAATATATTGCTAATTGGAACACATACATTTCACATGAGTTCTGTGTCTACAAAGATCTATGTAAGTGTAGGATGACAGGAAATGCAAGAAATGTTGAACACATACCTAAAAGACAAACTATTTTCATATTTCAGTACTAAAGACAAAATTTTGACATGAAGTGTGTGACGAAGCGGGTCTGCTCCACACTCCCATCCATCTTTACGGGAGCACTTGAAACCAACACCGTTGGTAATGTCACCAAGATGATCTGACAAATAAGGACAAATCTCACATGAAGCCAAGGGATATTTCCAAAAGTGATAAGGTGCTTTTATTAAAACAATAATCAAAACAAAAATCAGTGTCCAAAGTTCCAATAAATATTCCTTAAAACCAGTGTCCAGTGGGGATAAAAATCAAATAAATAAATCCTTTAAAATCCGAGGTTAAAATGTGCAGAAGTTAAAAATCAGTCTCTCCCTCTCTCTCTCTCTCGTTATTCTCTGACCCACCTTCGTCTTCTCTCTCCCAGGCTCAACCATTGCTCCCTCAGCCATAGGAGATCCAACACCCATGAGCTCCTTCAGCCAACCTCCGTCTTGGCCTCCTTGTGGACGTCACTGATAGACCGTCAAGGTCGGCTCTCATCCCTTCATCCGTCGTGCACCCGTAGTCACTCCTCGGATCCTTCGGGAGTACACATGCCTTGCTCACCCCACTCACTTGTACATTCAATGGGGTGAACTAGCCCCCAGAGTGCAACCGTTAAGGAGGAGGTCAAGTTCATCAGGAATAGTAAAGGGGAATTAAAAGATACAGACAATGAAATAGCAGATGTCCTAAACTTACATTTTTCTGAGGTGTTTACAAGTGAGCAAGTGGATAACCTGCCAGAGGTAAACACAACTACTAAGGAGGTACTGAGGGATTTGGAAATTGTAGAGGGAGAAGTGCTGCTCGGATTAAATAAGATAAAATCAAACAAATCACCAGGCCCAGATAATATTTATCCTTGTGTTCTTAAGGAGGCTAGTGAGTACAGATATAAACCCTTGACACATATTTTTAGGAAGTCACTGTGCACTGGAGAGATTCCGAAGGACTGGAAAATGGCAAATATCATCCCATTAAATAAAAAGGGTGACAGGGCAGATCAGAGCAACTATTGGCCAGTAAGCTTAATATGCATCACATAAAAATTAATGGAAGGAATTATTAAGGATAAGATTGAGCAACACATGGCAAGGACAGGAGTTATTCTGAACAGTCAGCATGGGGTCAGAAGAGGGAAGTCGTGTTTTACTGACATGTTGGAATTCTATGAGGAGGCAACAAAAGCATACGATCAAAGTGGAGCAGATGATATTATTTATCTGGACTTTCAGAAAGCATTTGATAAGGTGCCATGTGAGAGGTTGGGCATCAAGTTAAAAGAAGTGGGAGTTCAGGGTGATGTTTTTAGATGGGTGCAGAATTGGCTCAGACACAGGAAGCAGAGGGTGATGGTGCAAAGAACCTCATCAGAACTGGTCGATGTTAAGAGTGGTGACCAGCAGGGGTCAGTGCCAGGGCCACTGCTATTTTTAATATATATAAATGATTTGGATAGGAATATAAGTAACAAGCTGGTTAAGTTTGCAGATGATACCAAGATAGGTGGATTAGCAGATAATTTGGAATCCGTTATATCATTAAAGAAGGACTTGGATAGCATACAAGCTTGGGCAGATTTGTGGCAGATGAAATTTAATGTCAGTAAATGTAAAGAATTACACATAGGAAGTAAAAATATTAGGTTTGAATACACAATGGGCGGTCGGAAAATCGAGAGTACACCTTATGAGAAGGATTGAGGAGTCATAGTGGACTCAAAGCTATCAACTTCCTTACAGTGTTCAGAAGCCATTAAGAAGGCTAACAGAATGTCAGGTTATATAGCGCCTTGATGTGTTGAGTACAAGTCACAGGAGGTTATGGTCAACCTTTATAACACACTGGTGAGGCCTCATCTGGAGTCCTGTGTGCAGTTTTGGTCTCCAGGCTACAAAAAGGACATAGCAGCACTAGAAAAGGTCCAGAGAAGAGCTACTAGGCCGATTCCAGGTCTACAGGGGTTGAATTATGAGGAAAGATTAAAAGAGCTGAGCCTTTACAGTTTAAGCAAAAGAAGATTAAGAGGTGACATGATTGAAGTGTTTAAAATTATGAAGGGAATTAGTACAGTGGATCGAGACTTGTATTTTAAAATGAGTTCATCAAGAACACGGGGACACAGTTGGAAACTTGTTAAGGGTAAATTTCGCACAAACATTAGGAAGTTTTTCTTTACACAAAGAAAGATAGACACTTGGAATAAGCTACCAAGTAGTGTGGTAGACAGTAAGACGTTAGGGACTTTCAAAACTCGACTTGATGTTTTCTTGGAGGAAACAAGTGGATAGGACTGGAGAGTTTTGTTGGGCTGAATGGCCTGTTCTCGTCTAGAGTGTGCTAATATTCTAACCAACTAACGCTTCTTCGTGGGACGAGTGTTGCTTCATATTCATAGTTAATATGCTTTATCAATAAGCTTTACTGAAAAGTACTGTATTAGAACAAATTAGTGCAAAATAATCGGATCTACACATCTTTTTTGGTAGTCATAGAACCGCCCCTCACAGAAGATTCCTCGGAATGGCTAATAGATAGATAGATAGATACTTTATTAATCCCAAGGGGAAATTCACATAATAGGTGCACACTGTAGAATGAGAGTTCTGGTAGGCATTCAGGGAGAATAAAAATTTTCCTGCAAAGTACAAGTGAAGAGAATAATTACTGAAGAAAAACTGTTCTTTACATTATGCTTGCGTAGACTGCTTCATTAAATAGTTTCTAATTTAATATTGTTTTCTAAAGAAAAGACTGCTATTGTTCCTGTATAAATTTTCATTTTAAAACCAGCATTTCTTGCAACTTTGATTTGTTTTCTCCCTTTGGTTTTGATTGTTTTCACTTTCCCTGCATTATCCTATTTACCTTTACTTCATGGTTGTTCTCTTTTCTCCATGCACCTTGTGGTGTTATAACACTTGGTTAACTGGACACCTACTGAAAAATGGACGTTCTGTAAAGGAGTCAATGTTGAGACATCAAATTTGATGAGAGAATCTTTCCATCCAATGAATTCAGGGGTTGCTTCACCCGAGATGACTTTTCCATACACTGAAGTTCAGCTTGGCAGTACAGCAGTGGCATCAAGTGCCATATCCAGATACTGAGGAGAGAAACAGAGTACAGAAGGGTTAATAACAGTTTATAAATATTGTATCACATTTTTGTACAAATTAAATATTATAAAATTCACTTTATTTGTCATAATCAATGTCTTGCTTTAGGAATTTGTCATTTTTGCAAATCCCAGCTTACTCTCCAAGACACAGCAAGAGAAGCTTGGGTTCAGAGCACAGGGTCAGCTATGTGTACAGCACTCCTGGAGAAACTGCTGGCTAAGGGCTTTGCTCAAGGGCCCAGTGGAGTAAGGGGGGTAACTGTAGTTCAAATTTCATAAACAGAACAGTTTTGAAAGTACTACCTGAGGGAGATTTTAAACCTCTGTCGAAGTCCTTCTGCTCATGCATAAGCAGTGACATGATGGTGACAACTTGTCAATAACTCGTATTGGGGATTTGATTTGGCATCAGGAGTGGCTACCAGACATTTATAAGAAGAATATATTCAAGTTGAAATAACATTTGTAAGGCATATTTGAAAGAATAAATTGATGTGTAATTGAGATTGATGGATTGATTCTCTGAATTAAGATGAAATAATTTAGAAAAGGGTGTCCAGATATTGCAGTGGTAGCGCTGCTGCCTGAAAATAAGGACACTGGGGTTCATGTGTGGGGTCCTCCCTGCATGGAGTTTGCTTGTTCTCCCCTTGACTGAGTGGGTTTCCTCTGGATGCTCCCCTTTCCTTCCTGCAGACATGCATTTTAGGTGAATTGGCAATGCTAAATTGGCCCTAGTGTGTCTGTGTGTGGGTAGATTTTTTTTTTAATGGCACATGCTTGTGTGTGTGTGTGTGTGTATGTGTATACCCTGCTATGGACTGGTGCCTTATCTGCAGTTTGTTCCTGCCTTGCACCCTTTGCTAGCTGTAATAGGCTGTGCCCCCACGTGACCCTGGTCTGGTTTAATCAGGTTAGAAAATTACAGTTTAAAAAATCCACCAATGCTTTTTAAATGGAAGTTCAGTGTTTTAGTAGCAACAGTTATTTCAAGTGGTTGAAGTTACAGTAAATACAGCGTTATCTAGAAAACTTTCAACTTCAATTTTTTTTTTTAAAAAAACACTTTCATTGATGTACACTGACAACTTTTTGTACCACTGAGCACCACTTAATTTTTATTTCCACATTTCAGCTCTCGTAGGTCAATATCATCCTGAAATTGATCAGTCCACACAGAAACAATGACAGTTTATGAAGACACATCCAATCCGACACAGACCGAGAGCTACCACCGACACCAACAAGACTAAGGAAATGGAAATCTAAAGAAGCTGAGAAGAGGGTGACTGATATGTTTTGATTGTCAAATTCTACCGTGCTGATCTTTGAAGTTACTTAATTAAGATATGGGAATTTCAACTTCACAGCATTTGAGGTTAATAGTGGATGTTTCTTTAAGAGTGAAGTCAACATGGCTGTCAAAAAAACAAAGTTACTGTCTGCCAAACATGGAAATATTTACAAAGAAATCGGGTGGTGTTTCTCATCCTCAGAAAAGTGTAGAGGAGCATTTCCAACATTGTGTAACAGGTGTCCAAAATTTAAAATGGCTTGCAGCTCTGGTCGCCAACATAATCGGCACCTCTACGTGGTGGTAACTCAGTGGACCTTTGACTGGCAATAATAGACATTAGGACAGGAGAGCACACAGGATCAGGAAACTTAGGAGAAGATGTCTTGTACCATAATTCTCACAACTGACAGTTTTTCTTATTTTATTTATGATGGATTTCCTGATGGACAGCTTTAGATGTGTGGCCAAGCTGATTATCAATGGCAGCAGTTATCTGCACATCTAAGCAGGGAATTTCAACACAATTCTGAGGTTTAGGTTATTATATTGATAGTCATTTCAATGTTCATAAAACATTCCATCCATCCATCCATCCATCTATTATCCAACCCGCTATATCCTAACTACAGGGTCACAGGGGTTCCAATATTTTAAAACCATTTGATTGAAAAGTTCAATTCCATAGAGAATTGCGTCGGTGTAGAGGAGTTTCCGGTATTTTTCATGTTGTGCAGAAGCTTTGGCTCCTTACCTATTAGATATGTTACATTCCAAGGCTCAAGAGTCTGTTTTCTTTGCCAAGAGAAACATGAGTGCTGAATTAAGAGATTGATGTGCTATGCAGATGGTAGGCGCTGTGCACAGACCTCAAGTATGTGTGACTATGTGGTGTAAAGGAAGGATGAGACACCTGAGAAGTTTGGGACTCCAACGGGAAGACCCCCTTTAACTGCCAGTTTGTCAAAGCAAAATTATCAATGAAATAGCTGGCCAAAATAGCACTGCAATGGCCCTCTAGTGTCAACACCTCATAAAGAAAAATACTTTGGCAGGAGAGAAGATAAGAGCACACCCAGACATGAGGTTGTGGATGTGGGCAAGGGCATCTTTTGATGAAAAACGTTATTATCTATAAAGCTGTAAGTCCAGAAACCAGTAAGAGACACAAAGAACCACTTCCTTGTGTTTAGCCATCCATTACAAAAGTGCATGGTCTGTAATGGGTGAATTTGTAGCCCTGAAGAGAGTACCCGTTTTCATGGGTCAAAGGGTAATATGATTACAGCACAACACCAAGAAGCAACATGATTTAAGTCTTATTTTATTCCGTTTCTGCAATGACTCAGTCCATATGGAGTGTGTTGCCCACCTAGTTGTAGTGGACATGGACAGATAGGTTTACTCAATAAGAAAGTCAAAGACTGAGAATCTGTATAATTTCATGTCAGAAGCCTGTATTAAAGTGTACAAAGTTTGAAAGATGTATTGACCAATGACAACCTGAAGGTAAAAAGGTGATAATCTCACTCACCTGAAATCCAATATGGCTGAAGGTAAACTAAAAATAAAAGCAGAGCTGGGAGGAAAATGGAACTAGGGATATAGCAGTATGTAACAAACTAGAAGACGGAATAAGAATAAACCTAAAGATGTCTAATAATAATATTAAAACAGACTGCTATAGCAGCACATACACATCTCAGATTGCATTGGTGGTGTCCATGACAATTATCTCCCAAACACAAAAATAAAAGAATGAGTTCAGGACACAGACTAAAAGCCAGAGCAGTGCTTCACCAGGTTTGGCTCTGCAAAAATAGGCCTCACCCTTGGCAGCCTGCCCACATTTAAATTGCCTTAAACATGGCTCAAGTCTTTAAAAGATATAGTGTATAATTAAAATAAGATGAGCGAAAGAAATGTAAAAAATCTTTCTGGCTTAACAACTTAAATGAAGTAGATTACTATTTAAAGAAATCATTAACTAAAAAAAGAATAACAAATGGCATAACAAAAACAAATAGACAAAAAATATTTGCCTAAAAATGGCAAATCAGAGTAATCAAAGCCAGTCCAAAATGACAAATCTTAAATCCACAAAACAGAGCAAAAAATATTTTAAAAATAGGAAAATCCAAGCAATACTTACAATATAAATCTCCATTCACTGCTGTAATCAGAATATAAGTTTAATGTCACTGTGCTCTGTACAAAAATAATTTTATAAATCCACTCAAATGTACATGCCAGGGGCTCTCATCATTTAGAACTGCTAGGCAAGCATTTGAAGAGAGAAGGGGACAACTACGAAAATGGGCATTTTACTATTTCTGTATGTTAGAGATGAAATTGAATCATCTCCTTGCCTTGTTTGGAACCTAAGTAAGGGCCTGAGCATGGAGAAAACAGTTTAAAAGACTTGGACAGCAGCCAAACACCGCAAAGCCGACGGATGAATGGGTGACATCGTCATCTGTCTTGAAAATCCTTCCATCCCAGCAACGGAAAATGTCAGACTGTATACATCGAGATCCCACCTTGATAAAGTCTTGTCATTTGGCTTCCTTCATCTGTAATGCTATGTAAATCATCATTAAAAGAAAGCTAAGTTATTTTCTCTTATGTGATTTCTTACCGCCATATCACTATGGGAGAGTTATCGCCTTTTAATATTATATCTATATAGTTTTGGGTTACTTAAAACGCCGCAATTACAAAATAACTTATTCCAACTAGGGAGCTATCGACCCCAACAGGAAATAACTACCGGACAAAAGGATTTTCACCATCGGCCTGAATATCCAAGATGAAGGCAGACCTTCAGCAGTGATGTTATGGAGTACCTGTCTGCTGAGGATCTATATATATAAAACTACTGAATAATTAATAAACCACAATAAACAAAGAAATTACAAAATTACATACATTAAAAAAACAAATCAAAAGTGATAAAATTAACTTCACAGCAGTTCAGGTCAGGGTGATACTCAGGGTGGGATTCTTAGATCTGAACTGAACCTCAAATGAAGAGCCAGTGATGAGTGGTGGGCTCTGAGATTGGTAACAAACGCAGTCCTGCCCTACTCACCAGTCTTTATCATTGCTGGTAACCTTAATTTCCACATTTACATCTCCACATATACTGTAAGTTCTATTAATTGTGTTATTTTTTCAATGCTTTATTCTAGCATTTTGCTTTATATTTTCCTTTAATTTTTTCTGATTCAAATTCAGAGCTTTGTCTTTCATGTATTTATGTTGTAATAACTAGCCCGGCCACAGACAGACACGACTCCGGGCATACACCATCCCTGGTCTGTCAGCACTTCCTGGAAGCGCTGTTCCCCAGGGATCAAGGACCGTCCAGGTGTCCAGGGAAGAGACGTGCCGCTCTCCTGGTCCCTCCTTCCTCCAGGCGTCTTGGCGGGGCAGGGTTCCTGGCCATCCATCACAATGTATTATTATTATTATTATTATTATTATTATTATTATTATCTGATTTATTAGTGAAGTGTATTCTTACTGAGATCATGTCAAAGTAGCAAGTCCACACTGCTGTAAAATGAGTTGTTTGTTGAGGACACGTGTGGTGGTCTTCTCAGAACAGAGAGGCTAGAGGGGAACTTTCAGAATCTTTTACTGATAAAAAAGCTCAGTTATGAAGAGCTGACATGCAGGACAGCTTTAGGAGATTTTAAAAACAACTTCAATATTTATATGTGCAGAACATTTTCATACACATGTGGAGCTCAAAGTTCTTTACAAACAGTAAAATAAAATTTAAGTTAGAAAAGTGGTCAAATGGAAGAATCTCTAATTAGATAATTTAGTTTAAGTTTATTGTGGCATCTATAGAGCACACTGAAATTCTCACTTGCATGTTTAATCACCACTCCCTGTTGCCATGAATATTATTTTATATTTGACTGTGTTGATGCAGGCAATAATTAAATACTTTTAAAAGTAATAAGAAATGCCTTTTGAGACAGATGCCATCCTTGAAGTGTTTAAAAGAGTTAATTGAAATAATATACTTCTCTTTAGCACCAAACAATGAATGGTATCAGAACAAAAATATTTAGGATAAACAATATTTTCTGCTTTATTATATTTGATGCAATAGAAAAACTCACTGATTACAAGGCCTTGAAGCAGATGTTCTTGAATTGTTAAAACTAAATTTGTAACCCCAGCTTGAAGTTTGTTTCCAGGTGAGTTCAGATTCACGTAGCCTCCTTCACTAAGGCCGCTCTATTTCATTTTATATGAATGAGATTCAGAAAAATGATGTCAGGCCTCCTATTAAACCTTACAGACTCCACTCGCCCACAAAACCCACTCTTGGTCATGTTAGAAAATGCAGTACAGCCAAGAATGAAAGAAAAAATGTTTTTTTATAAATACACACCTTTACCCCCATTCCCTTTTCATATTCTGACTTCCACTCAAAGTTCACTTCCTTCCATGTTGTATCTCCCCCTCTACTACACACACTCACATACAGATACATAAAAACCGACAAATAAAACTGAACATCATAATGAGTCTGCACTCCAGGGGTCAAATGCAGTCACAAAGCTGCGATGGGTTGTCAGCATTGATTTAAAATTTACAAATAAAGTGATTGTGAAATTAACAGTCCTGAGAACAAGTGAACATTCTGGTGTGTCAGACTGGCAGGGCTGATCTTCTCATCTGAACTCACTATGATGAACAATATAAAGGTAAGTTTCTCCTTTTCATTTGAACTACTACTTAAAACTACAGCTCCTCATCCCTGGCCATTTCCAGCAGACACCACTGCATGGCCCCCACAAGGGAGGGGCTGACAGGGCTCTAGCCAGGGGGCCCAGGATCACAGGGGTCCGGTGCAGGATGAGTAGATATTATGTACAAACAAAACATATGAACAGAAAGCAAGAATTGATCCTACAGTGTTGAGTGTCAACTTTAGCATAAAATATTTTGAAAACTAAAAACAATATCAAAAAAAGTCTCAGATAAAAAAGTTTCTACATACATTTTTCTACAACTTTCTCACTTTGACATTTTACAAATTCAAATAAAATGTAGACCTCTCCACTGGTCGAAAATTTTGATATTAATTGCTGATTTGGTGCCATATAGTTTTATATATTCTTTATTTATAAATATTATAAACAATACACTTAAACAAATTATACATGATTTTAAACACAATTAAATAAAAAATACTACACAAAAAATTAAACATTTATGTCACTTATTTCTGCAGATATAAAGAGTTAAAGTTAAAATTTCTATTTTTTTCAAAATTGCCACCATTTTCAAAAAGACATAATTTATGACTTTTTGCAAGAAAATGGAGGCCTGCGACAACCGCCATTATTTTAGTAGTAAAAATTCCTATAGTAAGCCCTACATTAGAAAAGTATATCAAAAATGCCAGAGTACAGGAAAAACTAAGCTTCATAGAACCGTACGAATCTTAAACTAAATTCTATACCTACATTTAAATCTAAAAACGCAAACAATTCTATTTACGACAAAAAACTTCAAGGTATATTTGCCAATATCTGTGTCGCTATTAAATTGTTTTGTACAGTCCCAGTTACTGTTTCTTCAGCAGAAAGATCATTTAGCAGATTGGCAAATTCATTAAAAACATGGCAAAGAAGTACAACTAGTCAAAAACGACTTAATCATCTAGCGATTCTGTGTATCAAAAATGATTTAGCAAAACATGTTGATTTTAGTGAGGTCATTGAAAATTTTGCGTCAAAGAAAGCTAGAAAACAAATTTTGCAATAATTTTTGATACTATTGGAAGTTTTTTATTAGGATCTTAACTTTATAAATATATTCAATAAATGTGCATAATACTTCTTATGTTTTCACATTATTAACCTCACTTATTTTATTTTAAATCCTATTGGGTATTACGTTTTCCTTAACCCTGGGTGAAGGGCCCCCCAGAGATCCTGGCCTAGGGGCCCATGTTAGAATGTGGGGGCCATGCTCCTCTGTACTCCCAAAACAGACTCACCGCTCCCTCCACCTCCTTCAACCTGCCACCTTTTTCTCATTTCCATCTGCCAGTCCAGGTTCACATTGAGGCACCCAAAGTATTCTGGGATGAAGGCATAAAAGGGTAGTAAAACAATTAACAGGACCCTGAGAGAGATTTTCTCCCCCATACACAGCAAAAGGTATATACAAACCTTTCCAAGCTGCTCCATTTTATGTGCTTTGTAAAGTGATTAAAGATCATGTGCTCAGTTAAACGGTTACATTTGTGAGTCTGTATTGGACAAAATGGTGAAAGTCAATGTGTGATTTGAAAACAAACGCTGTGGTGAGAAGGCCAGAGAGGAGAAGAAAATAAAAATTGAGCAGGACAAGGATGATGGAGAAAATATACTTGTAGGAGTTCAAAGCCAAATGCCAAGCCAGTCTTATTCTGGGAATTCTACAATACTGAAATGTAAAAGTATTTGACCATCATTAAGATTCAGTGCTAAAAAAGAACTACAAAAAGATGTTACAAAGGGAAAAACAAATGAATAAGACATAAAAGACCACTTCAGTGCTAACCATAAGGCAAAAATAAAGCAACAGGTAAAAAGGATATTAGGAAGCCAAAAGGCGGAGAAAAACATCACAGAAAACATGAAAGATGACCCAAAGAGATTCTTTTAATATTTTAATAGTGCAAGAACAGTAAAGGAAGAGGTGAATGTGAATGACTGAATGAACAAATGAATATCAGGGACAGCAAAGCTTGGCTAGAATGTACAGACAGTGACCCAGCAAATGCTCTGATCTTGTATTTTTTCTAATATGTATAAATATTAAATACATGATAACCTCTTGACAGTCACAGGGACTACTAAGGAGATACAGAGTGATTTGGAAACTGTAGAGGAAGAAGTGCTGCTGTGATTAAATAGGCTCAAATCAAACACATCACCAAGGGCCTCATGTATAAAACCTTGCTTAGATTCCATACTAAAATTTTGCGTAGCCTAAAATGAAAAAAATGGTATATGCACCAATAAAAATAAAATTAGATGCTAGTAAGTACTTCTCTGATTTTTTCTTGGTCTGTAAAGAGTGCAAATGTTATAGAATTTAGTGTTGTACTGCACGGTATGGTGTGAGGCAGTTACAAAAGAAATGGCAAGATCACGAAAAAAACAGAGAACTGCTGTCTGAAGTAACTGAAGTGGACAGTCAATGAAGATGAACAAAGGTCTGTAGCAGACCAGAAGATCCAACCTCATGTGCTAAAACAATCACATACATCCCTCATTCATTCTTTTCAACCAGAAGTGTATTTTAAATAGTTCAAATGTTTAGAAGAGTTCTGGATGTCCAAACATAAGAAGAATGAGCCAAATACAATTACAATGTCAATTCTTTGTTGTTATGTGTATAAGTACAAGTAGCATGTACAATGAAATGCTTGCTTGCAGACAGTAAACATAGACACAAAAAAAAACCCACACACAATAAATAATTGAATATAATAAGTAAATAAATAAAACCAGAATCCTAGGAATAAACAGAGACAGTAGCAGAAGTATATGTGCAGGTAGCAGTGGAGGTGACACAAGGTTACTGATTGTTCATGAGTCTGACTGTAGTTGGGTAGAAACTGTTCCTGTACCTGGAGAGGCGCATCCGAATGGACTTTAGTCGCTTCCCAGATGGGAGGAGGATGAAAACTGACTGGGGTGAATGGGGTCCCACCTGATACAGTTTACTTTCCTGAGACACCTAATATGGGGGAAATGCATATCTTTTCTAACTGTACTTTACTTGGGTCTGGAACCTGAGATTCAGAGTTTTAAGAGTTGGAACCCCTGCAGATTTAATTTTTTTTCTCTCTTTTTCTTTTCTGTCCTCCTGGCCATCAGACCTTACTTAATTCTCTGTTACTAAGCATTCCCTAATCTTATTTTTATATTTTTTTCTTTTCTTTCTTCATCTTGTAATGCACTTTCAGCTACATCATTTGTATGAAAACATGCTCTAAACATAAATGTTCTTGTTGTTGTTGGAGGGATAATGGGGTCAGGAGCAGGTGAAACTTTGTCTGACTTGTGCAATCTGGAAAGTGTTGGCTTTCCTATATAATTCCCTATTCTATAAGCAATGCCATAGTAAAGTTAAACAGAGGCCAACATCAACCTCCCTTGGCATTAACTCACTGGGCACTCTTCATATATATATATATATATAAGCAGAGACATAAGTGAAGAAAACAGATGCAGGGGTCTACAGATGTTTAGCCTGTTACAAAAATGGGAAAGATGACAAATGATGACTAGGCTCTGTAGTCGGTGAGTGCACCACCAATAACCATCCTATGCGGTGCACTCAGGGCTGGATTTAGGGACCACCTCCACCCCCCTGATTCTGCTCATCCCTCTAAGTGGGACTCCTACTGCTATGATTTGATTTCAACACACCAAATAGGATTCCCCTCCACCTCTCTTTGATCATGCTCATTACTCCATTCCTAGTGACTCCCCTGCCTTTTGTGAAACCTCCTAGTGTTACTTTTAAACAAGAGGTGTCCAGGCCATAAGGGACTTCTGATCAGTATATTAGAATGGTGTTCTCTGCCCCTGCTAACAAATGTCACCTTTCATCTAAAGCAAGTTTGATAGCTTAGAGTTTGAGGTTCCCCAACTTGTAGTTCTGCTTACTTTTTTAAATGAAGACACAAAGATGAATGCCACCTGTATTTGGACTTTCTGAGTGAATATGGTGACTACGACTACCCTGAATGTGCCCAATTCCACTATAAATGGTGACAGGATATTCAGATGTTTAAACTCAGGAGCTGAGGTATATAAAACATTTAAACGTTCAAAGGTGTTAGGAGCCTTTGTTTTTCTAATGAGAAAGGTAATTGGTGAAATAACAGCACTAAAGTTTCTTATAAAGCAGCGATTATGACTGTCAAACCCTACAAATGTTTAAATTTCCTTTTAACTTTCAGGAAGTTTCCAGTTTAATATTGCAGAATCACTGAATCTTTAGATAACGCCTTTATATCCCAGAAAAGGATCTTAATCTTTGTAAAATTTGTCTTTTTCTAGCTTCACAAGTAAATGATTCTCCTGTGCATTGTAACATCTGCCTAATTTGTTGAACATGTTGTTTAAGTTCCTTGGAAAAAGTCAAAATATCGTCAATCTAGACCAAAATCTATATTCCTAAAACATCCCACAAACAACTGCAATGGTAAGACATTACACAATATTCATAAAGACTCCTGGCCATGTTAAATGTCATCTTCCACCCACCTCTTTCATTAATATTCATGAGACTGTAAGCACCTTTTGAGTCCAGTTTGGTAAAAGTCAGCAGATTCCATCATTAGGGTCACAGTTGATGAGTGGGTAATTGGATGCATTCCTGGAAAATATATAATCCTCTTTAATAAAACCCCTGTGTGTGTCCAGGTGTCCGTGTGTGTGTGTCTTCTGGTGAAGTGCATATGCGCGGGCCGTGCTGCGCATCGCATCGCACCGTGCCCCGCCCATGCGCACGGCACCGTGGACGCACACACACTGGAAGCTGGGCACACAGTGAATGGCCTAGCGGCTGCCGCGCATGATAAGAAATAAAGGACAACATTTCTGGGGAGAGTGCTGATTGGGTAGTTGCGGCCGTGCACATAAAATCCGTTGCTGGGGAGACGCCACACATACAATAATCAGCTGCACGCCAGCACAGATTAAAATACTTGCTGGGGAGACGCCACAGACACGATTATCAGCTGCACGCCACACATTACATCAGTTGCTGGGGACACTCTGCTGATTGCTCAATGTTGTGACAGAAAATTAAAGTCATATTACGGACAACAAAGCCAGTATTACTGTCAGAGAAAATATTACGGACGTATCTACTAATAACATGCCACCCAAAAAAAAGGACACGTCAAATAGGACAAAAGACAAAGACAATGAAATCCTATATAAGCAACATCTCCTGGAAGAACAGTCAGCTCAACAAGCAAACATCAACAAAAGAAACGCTGAAAGACAAAGAAAAATTTGAGAAAATAGATCGATTGAAGAAAAAGAAAACGACTGTCAGAAAAACACTAAAAGAGAAAGACTCAGAAGAGCAAACCTTAGAAAACAGTTGGCATTTACTTGCCAGAACCAGTATTCAGCCACGGTCAGTTATATGTTGCATTATCAACAGTTAGAAGTTTTTCAGATGTTGTTGTCAAGGTTGTAGAGATTCCTGAACAAGGCAAACTGTTGCCAAACTCAGACAGAATTTTTACAAGAAATGTTGTCTATAATGAAATTATATAGAAAAATTTCACGAGGTAAAAAAATAGAAAATTTTACCTAAATATCTTCTTCAGATATTGTGTCTTACAGATTGTTACAAAGTTTTACACTAAGGCAATATTAATTATACTTATATAAACTATTGTCATATACGTTTCTATTTTATTTTTATTATTATTTTCATTTAGGCAGACTGTTCTTACTAATGTTTATGCACTACTGTTCTAGCACCCGTTATTGTAACGGGCTTAATGTCTAGTATAAAGTAACTAACTTGTCTCCACACAGGGTCTGAGTCACTAGATATTTGCTTTCTGTTCACCTTGTAGGGACACTAATTAACAAAGTGAAATGGACGCATGTCAGCCTAGTGCCGGTGTACTCAACTTGCTGCCCACCAGCCTCCTCACCTGATCATGTAACAAACTCCTGGATGATGTTGACAAGCAGATACAAGTCATTTTCATTGGTCAGCCCCCCACATGTTTATCACAAACAATTTCAGTTCACATTCTGTCATGAGTCTTAACATACCATGCACAGTGGTCACTCAAGTGTTTTGTTTTCTCATGTGTAATTTAATTTTCTGGGTTAAGACCCCGTGAAAATGTCTTCAAAACATAAAAACACAAACACCCTTCTGTTTATCTGTATATGGACAGGCCTTCTTAATGTTTCACTTCTGGAATATAGAGTGCTATAAACTAAAGGACATATTCAGTCTAATTGGTAAGTAGAGCAACAATTCATTGATAGTGGGCATTAATTTGGAAAGTGAGATTAGAACATTAGAACAATCTGGACAAGAACAGACAATTCAGCCCAACCAAGTTTGCCAGTCCTATCCACTTAATTCTTCTAAAATAACATCAAGTTGAGATTTGAAAGTCCCTCAAATCCTCCTGTCTACCACTCTACTTGGTCACTTGGTCCATGTGTCTGTGGTTTTCTGTGCAAAGAAAAACTTCCTAATGCTTGTACAAAATTTACCCTTCACAAGTTTCCAACTGTGTCCCCGTGTTCTTGATGAACTAATTTTAATGTCACCGTCTGAATCCACTGGACTAATTCATTTAATAATTTTAAACATTTCAGTCAGGTCTCCTCTTAATCTTCTTTTGTTTAAACTGTAAAGGCTCAGCTCTTTTAATCTTTCCTTATAACTCATCCCTTGAAGCCCTGGAATGAGCATAGTCGCTCTTCTCTGGACCTTTTCTAGCACTGTTATGTCCTTTTCATAGCCTGGAGACCAAAACTGCACTCAGTACTCCAGATGATGCCTCACCAGTGTGTTATAAATGTTGAGCAGAACCTCCTGTGACTTGTACTGCACACATCAGGGTGCTGTAAAACCTAACGGGAGCTTAGCTTGGTCATTGGCTAAAACGCTTGTAACTGTTGAAAGCGAGTGACACTAATAGCCAGAACTGAGAGGCTAACGTTACTGAGTCAAACAATGATGATGATGATGATGATGGAGCCCAGAGAATCCTAACAGTAGTTCTGTAGACTCTGCATTGTCCATGGACAGAGCAAGTAAGGGTAGGGCTCTTCAGAAAGGGTCTTCATTTTAGATAAGATGTTGTTTTGTCTTTTGACTCTTTTTATTATCAGGTGCCGCACTCTGTCCACATCTGTAGATTATCCTGCTTTTGTACCACTAAAAGGTGTTGGTCTTTGCTTTGTTCTTTTGATTTCCTGTATTTTAGATTGCGGAATTTTTAGTTATTTTTTATTCATTGTCCCTGTTTTGTGTTGTGTATATTGTTCACATTGTATTACCTTGCTTTAAAAATACAAGGGATGCATCTACAGGCCTTCATGTGTTTGGTTCTGTTTTAGAACAAAAAGATTTGGATAAAACTCTTTCAATAAACTTTAAAAATTCAAAGATAATAATTAGATGAAAGTAAACTTCTTACATGCTTTGCCCATTGCCAAAATTCTGTGTATGCTTATGGAGGACTGTCTGGCTTATTCATTTGTTTTTGTTGTGCAGCATATTGCATTGGATTTGTCTCCGGGTACACTAGTGGTGCTGATGCCCTGGGAAAACTCTGAGTCTTATTCTAGCTCTGTCATCACTTGGGTCATAACAGTAGAAGGAGGTTATTGCTTTTCATAGTCATTTTATTCAATTCACAATAACTGATACATAGGTGTGATAGAGGTGTTGCACCTTTAGCAGTGGCCTGGCATCAAATAAAGTGGCAAAGGTGCAATGTATCAGTCAAGGGAAAGGTCAATAGTTTTATTAAGAGAAGAACCCAGTCCGATGGAGTTTCTGCAGGTTAAATTTGCCTCTCTGGTGTGGTGTGAAATAAGAAGATGCAAGTTAGAAATGTTACCATCCTGTTTAACATAGTCCCATCAAAAAATAAGCCAGCAGGATGGATTATACACTGGCTCACCACAGGCATGAAGGCCATCTTGGTCATGTTCAGGTGTACTAAGTGCACCGGTGACACTGAAGCCATTCAAGTTGAGCAGAGTCAGAAGACCTATGGGTGTCTCTGGCTGTTGTGATATTGGCTGAAGACAAAATCAGGAATGGGTGATTTCTGTTTACTTTACTGTAACAATTGTTTTATGTTCTATAGTATTTTTTAAGGGGAAGGGAGGGGCGAAAAGTGCAATATTGAATATTGTGATTTACAACTACTAAAACATATTTTCAGTAATATTATCACCTTTTTCAAAACTAATCTAAAACCTTTTAAACATATTATCATAACTGGGCCACTGTCAGTCTTAAACCGAAGTTAACTTTGCACAAAATTAAACTTTGTTGTTAAAGCAAACACCCACTTGCATCAAATCTACAGACACTACTTGTCTCTCTTTGACAATGGTGCAATCAATTGAAAACACTTTAACCAAAGCTAAGATGTTGATGGTTTGATAAAAGCTGAACAAAGGAAAGTTCTTATGTACATATAAACTGGGTATGTAGAAAGAGCACAATGCAAATAAACCAAATGTTGCTTCATTCACTTGATATTTGAGTTTTTTGAACACATACAAAGCCAAACTTTCCAAAAGAAACATATACAGTACAAAGCCAGTGAAATGATTATACAGTAAGTCAGTCATTTTCTAAACAGGTTTGTCCTGAATAGAGTTATGAGGTGTGCTGGGGCCTCTCCCAGATAACATATTACCTCCTACACCCTGAGGGCGTTTTTTAGCAGTTTCCGCCTGGATGCAGAAAACCAAAATAAAGTCTTAGTATTCAATTAATAAAGGAAGGACAATCACTTTTCCCCTAAAAACTGACATATAACTACTCAAATGTGATCAAATCTGTGTTTGTGTCAAATTTAAACATTCCTTTGCTTAGAAACTGATGCCAAAATAGCAAAAAATATAGGCA
The DNA here is from genome assembly GCF_016835505.1 of Polypterus senegalus. NCBI lineage: Eukaryota > Metazoa > Chordata > Cladistia > Polypteriformes > Polypteridae > Polypterus > Polypterus senegalus. The sequence goes on along the minus strand of NC_053161.1, from coordinate 186,585,319 downwards.
CTCATAGTGATTTATTTTTCTTTCAAATGTTTGTTTTCTGATACAGTACATCTCAAGTTCAAGCAACGCCAGGGCAGTTGTTTCACCTCTGAAGTGTTCCCAGACATGTCAGCTGTACCTAACGTTGGTAACACAAAGAAATAAATAGCTAAAGCATTTGGCACCCTGAGCACCTCTTACATGTCCAGAACCTTTACAGGCAGGAATGTCCAAAATATTTATATGGATAACATCTCATTTATATAAAAAAAAATATATATTTTTTAATATCAATAATTTCTTTCATAAACACATATATTTATTGAATATGTACAGACACACACACACAAATAAAAAAAACAAAATCCTGCATTTTCATTTATTTCGCTCACCTTTGGTTCTCTCCTTTCTTCAAACATGGCAGTGTTACCTATCATTGCAAACATCTCAGTCACAGCTATACAAGGGTATGAAGACTGCAGTGATGTGACCTACAAAGCCAGAGCAGTCCCTCACCCCAGAATTGCCTGTCAACTGTACATCCTGTAACAATGTGATCACTCTGCATGTGCAGTAGACACCTATTGTTTGTGTCAGTGTATGGCGTAATTCACCTGTATGGTATGGCAAAAGATTTTTTAAAACATTTTTGAAACTTTGCTTGGCACAGTACCAGGCTGCTTTCTTGGCAAGAGTTTAAAAAACCAAAGTGTTTCATCTACAACACATGCTATGACCACCCTGCCAAGAAGGGTGACCAGCAACTCCTACTGTGGTGGATCCTCCTCTGGCAGGTCTCTACAGCTGTATGGTATCACCATATGCCATCTCCTTAGCTTGAAGAAGATGCTCCCACTGCTGACAAAAAATTGTTACATATGTTTGAGAAATATGGATTAAGGGGGAAGACAGACACTGGAGAAATCTGGATTGTTGATGAACCGTTAATGGAGTGAAGCACTTTCATGAAAACGGACATTGTCTCATATGATAGTATAATTACACTCAGGCTGATCCTACTGCTGATGGCCTTGCTACATTAGAATATCTTGAGCACCAGTGAGAAATGTTCTGTGTTGTATGGTCTTAGGGTGTTATGATGGTGCTTGGCTCCACAGTGGCTGATTACTCCATAGAGTGACATTACCCCCATGTAGGCCAGGGACATGGACAATGCCTCAGTGACCAGTGATGTTCTGTCCTCTCCTCCTTCACTTGGCGAGGGTAACACCTGCCTCACTGATAAAGATGAATTAATATGGAGTCTTTATGGACTCCAGCTCAAAAAGTCTCTAGAATACAGTAGGAAAAAATAAAGGAAGATTAGTCATTAGTTTCATCACTATATAAATAATGGTTTAGTTTACTGTAGATAGATCATTATTTGAAAGAAAGATCTTTTACCCTGGCACTGATGATTTGGAGAGGAACAAAATAAAGTTGTTTCATGAGGTAGCATTCCATTGGATTGGAGAACACAATGAACTGTACTCAGGCTCACTCCCTGTACACCTTGAAATGTGTTGCTGTCTTCTGTTACTCACCTTTGTGTTTCATTTAACCTAAGAGTGTTGTTGGCACAGACCAGACCTACACTGGCATTCTGTTGTGCTTGAGAATATATGAGTTTGTCCAGGTTGTGAATTTCCTGTTTTCTTCTCTGAATGTCCAGGTTATTGTTGCAACTGAGAAGCGACTAAGATTTGGCAGGATTTGTTGGCCATCTTCTCTCATGGCCATGCTATGAACAAATGCGAGGTTATTAACCATTGCTATAATCTGACATTCAATGTCTTGTTCCTCTCCTTTGGACTCCTTGACCTCCACGCCTGCTCTTGTCAACTCCTCCTCTACCTTCTCATCGTCCTCCTCTTTGATTCTTTTGAGAAGTGTGGTGTTATTTGTGTAAATATGATATTGTAATATCTGTTCTAATTCATAAATATTTTAGATTTAATCCAACTTTGTCAGTAATATGCTACACATTTGGTGAACTCCCCCTGCTATATCACTCCACACCATTAGATGGCAGCATGAGTTCACTATTAGCTGCGTGAGTTCAGTTTTTCCTCAATAATATTGTAACAACCCGGCAGCAAGCGCTGGCGGAGTGACGCCTCATGGGTAATTTATGTAAATAGTTTGTGGGGAATTTATGGGTAATTTATAAAAAGCTTATTGTATGTCGAAATTTACGTATTGTCAATTGTGTTGTAAATAATGGTGTGTCTGTATTTAATTGGTTGGGTGGGTTTGGGTTATCGCCGTCCGGGGGTTATTTATTTGCAAAAAGTACCAATTTATTGAAATGTGTCTTCGTGCGTGACCTTGACAATGGCCGAGCAATAATGTTGAGCTTTTGTTTCTGACTATCTTCTGTAATAAAAAGATACAACAGGACAGAGCTGTTTTATTGCTAAGATTTAATCTAAGCAAACTACCGAGACACTCGGAGTCGTGCGGTGTATGGGGCACGAGTGTTCTCTTTCTTAAAGAGCTGGGTGCAGTTGCGTGCATAACGCTGGCAATCCGCTAGCCGACAGCTTCGGAGAGGTGCACGGCAGAGTTCGGCTCGAAATCTTTAAAGACTCCTCCACGGGTCGCTACAATATAAATAATTTTGAACAAAAATTACACATTCTCTTTCCACCTACTGTTTTTGCAGTTTTTTGTTTCTGAATTTTAGGATCACGTGTCTGTTGTGTTGGCGCTGCCAGGCAGTTCCTGTGACACTCGTGAAAATGTTCATTAGGTGGAGTAATGAGTGTGGAAAATACAGCTGTGGATGACAGAAGGGGCAGAGAAACACATTTGAAGACAGCAGTCCTGACTGAATGCTCACAGTGTTTCTGGTGATACAGCTTGAACAGCCCTAATCTGAGGTGCATGAGACCAGAAGAGTTGTGGATTTTGGATATTTAATTTGGAATATTTACATACACTCAATAAGATATCTAAAGGACACCCTTGATCAAGTGGGGAAGTGAAAACCAAACCTGATAAATTACAACTCATGTGATAATTTATATCACCAAGTTGTTTTTATGTTGTGTGTTAATGTTACAAACAAAAATTTTAAACCTTAACGGTTATGGATATGATGTACAGGCTCTATTTCAAGGGCCAATGCTGCGTATTTACACTGAAGAACTTTTGTTTTTTATCAGTTTATATTGCTACTTGTTGTCACAACTGCCTGACATGTCAGGAATTCCTTAGCCAAGCTGTACTCTGTCATGGCCACTCTGCTGGAAGCCATTAACTGACCAGCAAGGCAGAACATCTGGTTTTCATGTGGTGTGGGTCTACATACATAACATGTTTTTGCCAACATGAAAAGAATATTCGCAGCATTTCTGTTTTTCCTAAAGTAATTGGAGAAATTGACTGCACTCATACTTCAATGAGAGCATTTAGTGAGAATGAAACTACTTTTTGTTAACTGTAAGCAGTGATGTACTGTTAATCCCCAGAATGCAGAGGAGAGGCGCTACAATATTTGCCCCTCTAAACTGAGCAGATAGCACAGGGGGCATGCAGCACTTCTGAACTGCTGAGCAGGTGTTGTTGTGTCACTTTGGTGGGGCCAAAGCTCACCAACTGGGTTTTGTTGCTTATCAGTGCTCGATGCTTCATGGGGGTCCCCAATCCCTAAATTCTTCATGGCACTCAATGATTCTTGAGATACCTCAACCCCCAGAATGTCCTTCATATGTCACTCAAATATAGAACTGAAAGCTTCACAGGGGAACACATTTACAAGATGTATAAGATTTATAAAGGTACATTGTGTAGAAATGTGCATACACCAGGTTTAATAAATCAGATTTTGTTTTTGTATTTTAATTTATTTTGGCACACAAATACCGTATTTTCACTCTGTACTACTCTGTAAACATTAGGTTTCTAAAGATTAATCCAAGACCTTAGGTTTTTTTTTTTTTTTTGTTTCCTTTTTATTGATTTAACTAGCAAAATACCGTTGCTTCACAGCGGAGAAGTAGTGTGTTAAAGAAGTTATGAAAAAGACAAGGAAACATTTTAAAAATAACGTAACATGATGTCAATGTAATTGTTTTGTCATTGTCATGAGTGTTGCTGTCATCAAGGATTTGATTATCATTATTTCTTTCAATCAGGTTCGTATTTGGAGGACGTGTTGTTTTGAAGTTACATTCCATGTTTGTCAACCGTTGTAAAGATAACAGGTTTCATTCATCGAAGTGTTCACTACGCAAATCGCTACTTGTGAATGTAAGATGTTTAACAGGCATTCCCGGTATTAACTTGTGCTAAACGTACCATAGTGTGACTTAAGGGGAGCTGACTGTAAAAAGGCAAGGAGGTGCGTATTTTGAACGAAAAGGGAGAAGACAGCGAAGGAACGGAAAAGTGAGAAGGAAAACTGTTTAAAGAAAGAGCTAGGAAGGTGAATGGAAAGAAGCAGCCAGCGGTAAAGCAAGGAAGACTTCGTAATAAGGACGGTTGGGTGCACGTAGAAGGTGTAACAATAAGATTGTTAAGCCTTATGATAATGTTCCCACACGGAGGATTTAGAGAGACATACTGGGAGAAATATAATCTGAACCTGTCTACAGTTTCATTTATTTTCGGGTTGTAATGTTCATCAAATTTACGTATCATCTGGTTCAGTGGCGGACCGTGCATTTCACACCTAGGCCTTCAGAAGTGCTCCGTCTTAATCAACCCTCCCCTCAAAAACTAATTTATGTTTATAAAAACCATCTTAATATGCAGAAATACAGTATAAAGAGCCGCTGCATCGCAGATAGAAAACTCCTGTAGCCACAATAAATGCCTTTATTGAATAGACAAACCAGGGGTGAACAAGTTCCTTTCTACTGCAGCCACAGCCGCGACACACATAAGAAACATCAATAATAACTCATAAACTTGCAATATTATTTAGGAAAATCGCAACATTTTACTCACCAAAAATTCGGATTATTTGTAAACAAAATCCATCCTCCTCTCTTTCCTCAAAAACAGTTCAATTACTCTGTCGTACAGATTATCTGTGTGCTTCAGTTCCATCAAAAAGTCCCTTTCTATCGCCATTGAAGCTAATGCTGAAAGTCGAACCTGCCCTGTCGTATTTCTGGCATAAGTTTTAATTCGCTTTAGGGATTAAAATGTCCGCTCGACAGAAGCAGCGTACACGGGAATGCTCACCGGCAAATATACCAATGTGAACAGCTGCCCCATGCTCTCTTTCAGATTTTTCTGATGAAGGAAGTCAAGGAGATCAGTGGGAGATTTTCCTTGCAAAATCATCCATGGCATACATTACAGTCAGTTCTGTTTTTAGCCGAGACAGATCAAAAAGCGCTCTGTGGCTCTTGTGTTAAACTGGAGAAGGCTGCATGCATGAAATTTTTCTTGTATTCCCGAAACTTCTGGGGCTTGAGGAGCATGACAAACATCAGGTTTTCGTGGTCTTGAAATCTGGTCTGTGTCTGGCAAATAATATTATCCAGAATCCTGCCATGGAGTTGGCCGTAGTACGCGTGAGGATCTTGCGCTCAGAGCGCCTGCGGTGCGTTCAGTAGACTCGTAGAGTTCCTCATATCGGCGTCTATCCAATCAATGGGTCTGAATACGGTGACATTGCCGTACACCTGCTAGAGGGCCCTACTGACACCATCTCAAAATCTGATTAGTTGAAGCAACAGTTTAAACGACATTTATTCTGTGTTAGAGGGCCTGCAGAACGGATTGTGAAGGCCTCTCTGCCTGGCAACAAATGATGGCTGAAATGTGATTGGTTAAATGCTTTAATAAAAAAATACATGTCTGGAAGCAGCACAACCATCGGAAAAGCTATTAAAGGAAGAGGACAGACTATTTGGAATTATTTAATAAGTATTCATGGACAAAATATAATTAATATCAGTTTGTGATTCAGATATTTTTTTAGGCTAGCAGAGAAGGCCTTGCAGGCCCTGACAGCCCACCACTCAAGCTCATGGTTAACTCATCAGGTCTTACATCACCGGTCAGCGCCTGACAAAATTCTCTGCCGCTCTCTCCAATAAGATAACGGAATAATCTGACCTCAGTGTTTTCCTATGCCTCCAGCATTGCAAGTTCTGTCCATAATGTGAACTCGTCCTTTCATGTTCTCCATGACTTCACCAGGTCTTTAGCATAGAGGCTTTATACCCTGCGTCTTCTCATTAAACTTGTATCTTGTGAATATCTTGTGCGATCTTGCGATGTCCATGGCTTTATTTAATTTTACCTCAGACCCGGCATTTAAAAGTTTCTCTCACACTTTTGCTGAGGGAGGGTTTCCGCAGTAGCTGCACTTATGAATATGCTAAGCACAGTCCTTCACCCGCAAATATTTACCTTATATGGGCAGGCACTCAATTACGTGGGAGGAGTGATGATGCGACTCCGCCTCACAGTGACCGAGCTGCAGGCTTTGGCCGTATACAGTATATTGACAAAAGTAGGTTCCAGTTATGACCATTACGCGTAGAATTTCAAAATGAAACTTGCCTAACTTTTGTAAGTAAGCTGTAAGGAATGAGCCTGCCAAATTTCAGCCTTCCACCTACACGGGAAATTGGAGAATTAGTGATGAGTCAGTGAGTGAGTAAATGAGTGAGTGAGTGAGTGAGGGCTTTGCCTTTTGTTAGTATAGACTAAAAGCATGTAACATTCCATAAAATCAAGTCAAACTTACCAAAACTGAATTCAATTCAACCTCCACCCATGAGAAAGAGAGGAAGGCCAACGGCCAGAGTAAAACTATCGAGAGCAGTAAAGAGGGAAAGGAGTCTTTCCACTCAATTTAAATGCTTATTCTAAAATGTTATTGATTAGATCCTGCCAGGTTAGGTTTTGTACAGTTCCTCTAAGTGAGAATTTGATTTTTTCCAAATTCAAATAGTATATAACATCAGTTACCCACTGACTTAGAAGAGGTGAGTTAGGATTCTTCCAGTTGAGTAAGATAAGTCTGCATGCCAATAGTGTAGTGAAGGCAATTAAAGTTTGTTTATCCTTATCCACTTTAAACCCCTCTGTGAGCCCACCAAACATTTTAGTGGATTAGGAGGGATTGTGACACCAAGGCTGAATGATAGGCATTTAAAGATTTTGGTCCAAAATGATGTTAGTTTGGTGCAGGCCCAAAGCATGTGACCCAGTGAGGCTGGGACTTGATTGCAACATCCGCAAGGTTGAATCTTGCCCTGGAAACATTTTGGACAATTTAAAGTCAGATAGATATGCTCAATAAATGATTTTAAGTTGAAAAATTGCTTTCTACATTGTTTCCATATTCTGAGTGAGTGAAGCACAATTGGGTTGTTAGTATGTTGGTGATAACTTGTATTTATTGGGGCACAAAGCAAGGAATATAAAGAAGTACTGTAGGATTTTATTTCTACTGTAGACCAAGCCTTTGTGTGTTCATCTGTTTGTTTCCATGTACAGATTTTTGTAACTTGTATGTTTGCTGCCCAGTAATAAAACTGAAAATTGGGTAATGCCATGCCGCCTTCTGATTTAGGTTGTTGTACAGTCGCCTTTTGAGTGCACAGGTTTTACAAATTATAAATAAATAAGGTTATCATTGAATCTAATCAGAGATTAAAAGGCGGTTGAAGAGCAGTCTCAGAGAGGACAATCTGGCCACCTAGAGAGAAATGGCAGCACGAACAGAAGCCCCTTGAAGGAGTGTAGGTTGTGGTGCTCTAGGAGCTGGTTTAGCCCACTGAATAATGGTGTGGAGTGGGGCAAGCATGGAAGATGACCTCCCTAGGGATCTGAGATATGACTACGGGAATGTGAAGGATGATGGGAGGAGTGCTGACCTCAGACAGTCTGGCTGCGCAGTTGGAGGCCACCAAAACGGGGGTTGGGGGATGAAGTTTGTGGGTGCTGAGTCTCTGCTAAGTGATGGGTGTGCCGGGGAGACAAAGAAGGAGGTGGGCTGAGATCGGAAGGAGCTAGTGACTGCATTTTAAGCTCTACTTTTATTGGATTTATTAATTGCTTTTATTCCAAGATCCACTTGTTTTTATTATTTTTTTATTTATGAAAGTTTTTGAGCACAGCACTGTGGACATTGTTTTGATTTTGGCTTTGTTTTTAATAAAAGCACAGAAAATTTCCTACACTATCCCCTTGCTCAATGTGTGATTTGTCTCCATCTGTCAGCTAATTTGGTGATAATATCGAAGATGTTGGGTTAGAGAGGTTCCCAAATGTGAAGAGGGAGCCTGGAGTGGACCGGCATAGCCACGCTTACCCTTCAATAGCAGTAAAACATGCTGTGCATTTAGCATGAAAACTGTGTGTCATGAATCCTGATACGTAAATATAGGTACTATAAAACCTCATCGACACGGGGCACACTTGACCACCTTAGCACAGGACAATGCTGAAAACAGCCGGGTTTGTTATGCTACTGTGTTACAATACGGGAAAAACAAAAAAGAAGAAATGAATCTGAAGGCCACCATAGAGCCATTAAAAAGAAGGAAAGGCACTGTGTGGTTCAGGGTACTGACATTTAATGAGAGCTCTGAAAGTCTCTTAGAACTGCAATATTACCCAGAGGGGGGCACATTCTTTTAATTTAATTCTGTGTTTGGCTTCTTAGACTCTGGTGGTTTAATTTTCATAAGGACCCCCTGCTTTATTGGCCCCTTGGCCTTGACCGAGGCCTGGAAGGCCTGTTCAAGGATAAATGCCTAGTCTGAATTGAGGATAGATAGAAAGTAAAAGGATTCATGAATTAATTAATTCAGAATCTCAACAAATAAATGTTTTTATTATGACAACCAACAAGCTCCTCTCAAATACACAACTGAATGACAGAAACATCAGAATACTTCTCACTTGGTTAAAGGTAAATAGCAGTCCCAGTCACAATGAGGTGCTATACAGGAATTCTGCTGATGGCATGAAGGCGCCCCCATTGTGTTTCTAGACACACCTCTGCTGAATAATACAATGACTGAAAATCCTCAGTGTGTCAGGTAGACGATGTGCAGCATTGTTCATAATGACACTCAGTTTTCTTTTAATTCTCTCCTCCACCACAACCTCCAGCAGGTCCAGAGTGTATCCCATAACTGATCCTGCCCTTTTAATTAGCTTATTGATTTGGTGGTACTCTATTAAAGTGATGTTACCAGCCCAGCACACCACACAGGCTATCACAGAGTTGTAGATGTTTTGAAAGGTGTCGCTTCCCACATTAAAGGAACGCAGTTCCCTAAGGAAGAAGAGCCTGCTCTACCTTTTCTTCTGTAGTCCCTTTGTATTCCAATCTGTCATTAACGTGAACCCCACAGGAAAGGACCACCTCTACATCCACTCCCTGAATACTGACCGGACATAGGCGCTCTTTGGTGTGACAAAAATCAATAAGTATTTCCTTGGTTTTGCTGATGTTAAGTTGCTGAGAAGAAATTAACTTCTCCACCTGACTCCTCTCCTTTGCTTTATCCCCCTTATCAATACACCCCATAAATGCAGAATCATCTGAGAATTTCTGAAAGTGACCTGACCTGCTGTTATATTTATAGTCTGAGGTGTACAGAGTGAACAGCTTACCTCTTGAATTTCCACTCTTGATCCACACATTAGAATTTCTTGACAGATACAGAGATGCTCTTTCCTGGCCAAAAAGACTGGAAACATGTTATTACCCTGAGTTGGCCATCCTTTCGCTGTGATACCATAAAGTCCTTGTGTCAGGTCTTTATTACAGAAGGGTTTGCCCCAAAGAGAATTTGGTCTGTGAGAATTGGTGCCCTATTAGATGACCCCTGTCTTATGTCATAATGAAAAGCATTTCCTACTTAATTCACTGGTGCACCATGACGATACATTAAAAATGTAAGGTACAGTGCAGATAATAAGTAGAAGATGGTAGAAGAGGACAGATATCATGCAATATGGAAAAGTGTCACAACATATGCTAGCAGAATATTATGTATATACAATAAATGTTAATGTATTGTGGTCCCCGGCTGGGGAAGGAGCCCGGTCAGGACGCCCAGGAGGACCAGAGGAGGGCTTGTGCCCCCTCCAGACCGCGAGGGGGCATCCGTCCTGGTTCTTTTGGGGGCCTCGGGTACAGGGCTTGGAACCCCAGCCCTGTAGGGACCCGTGGCCACCGACAGGTGACACCCCGATGCCGGAATATCCCGTGTGGTCCCCGGCTGGGGCAGGAGCTCGGCCGGGACGCCCAGGAGGACTAGAGGAGGGCTTGTGCCTCCTCCAGACTGCGAGGGGGCGTCCGTCCTGGTTATGCTGGGGGCCACCCCCGAGGAAGCCCAACCCTGTAGGGGCCCGTGGCCACCGCCAGGCGGCGCCCAGGTGCCTGAGGAACACTGGAGCCCAGCACTTCCGCCACACCAGGAAGTGCTGGGGGGAAGACGACAGGGGACACCCGGACGGCTTCCGGTGCGCAGCCGGCACTTCCGCCACACTGGGGTGTGGCTAGGACTGATTGCCGGGAAGCAGCTGGAGCCCATCCGGGTTCCCATAAAAGGGGCCGCCTCCTTCCAGTCAGCGCGGAAGTCGGGTGGAAGAGGACGGAGCTGGAGTGAGGACTGGAGGCGGCCAGGAGAAAGAGAGGCACAGGACTGTGTGGCCTGGACTTGGGGGAAATCGGTGCTGGAGGCACTGGGGTTGTGAGTGCACGACGTAACTGTAAATATTGTAAATAAACAGTGTGTTAGGTGGAACTATGTTGTCCGTCTGTCTGTCTGTGTCTGGGCCAGCGTCCACAGTATGTTTAAAAAATATGAACCCCCCACAATTCTATTTGGGCTCAGATTTTCTACTCCAGCATATTGTAAAATGCTATTTAAAACATTTCAGTTCTTAAACATGTCAGTCTTACAAAATTGCTTAATAATAATGATAGCTGTCACTCAAGGAAGTAAACACAAATATCAAATACTCCAGTTAATTAAACAGCTAATTAAGTGCCTAAACACAACTGAATGTTAGGTCATGTATACATTTTTTGATTTATTTTCTATTATTATACTCTTATTAGGTCATCACTAGCGTGTCCTTAAAAATGTGAGTAGTAAAAGCATCTTAAAACAGAAATGTGAATGCAAAATTAAAAAATAAAGCAACAAAGAGCTACCATCCTTTATCCTGCAGAGAGCAATGAGGATAAACCCACAAGTGTCTTGTGAAGTGAAGCCAATGACTGAATGTTCTTCTCATTGTATTGTGATGGAGTTACATTTCAACAATTCAAATCTCAATGTGTGACTGGAGTGGAGTGACTTGGTCACCATTAGCTGGCCTAACTGTAGCCCAGGATAGTCCAATGAAGGCAGCCCTGTATGCCATCTTCTGAGGGGGCTGCACCAGAAAAGAGGAAGTGGAGAGGAAGTTGAAAGAATGGAGAAGGGCTTTGGAAGATATATCATTGACAACAAATAGGATGAAATTGGAATATATGAGGTATTGATAGTACTCCTGACTTGTTGTGATAACTCGATTTACGTTGGAAAGAACAACAGGAAGAACGTCTCCAAATCTGTCCCAATGTGATGCAACGAAATCTACTGCCCTATGTCATAGTGAGAGTGCATTGCCTTCCTCAACCGTTTGTGTCAAAAAATAACCCACTGATAGGAACAGGCAGCTGCCGGATCGCGGAACAGAGATGACGTTGTACAAAAACCCATTGACAGAGAAGATACTGTTGTTCATTTTATAACAAAGGCTTAGGAAACAACCGTCGCAGTATAATGAAAATAGCAAGGTGTATGGAAGGCTGCAGGCAGAGCGGGGAAGGGTTTGGAAGAGAACAAATACTAATCGAGAAATGCAGTGTCACGTGCGCGTGGGCGGGACCGGTTTTAAAGAGGAGACGCAGGCGGCAAAATGCCGTGTTGGCCGAGTGTGAGCGGGACTGGTTTTGAGGTGGAAGCAGGACAAACCAGAACAGAAAAATATATAAGAGATGATATTGTTAGCCTCATATTAATGTGCCTGATACTGAAGATAAACCAACAACAAACTGCATAGGCCCATTAATTAATAGGTGTGTTATAATCATTGTATTATGTAAGGACATCCTCCAAATATACAACATATGTCTGCAGCACCCTTAAGGTTATCAACAGAGGACACTGCCATTGAGTTCACGTGTCCCAAAGGTGCCTCATCTCAAGACTTCATTCTGAGGCTTTGGTCCAATGGAGGTTAATGGAGGTTAACCCCCTGAGAAGTTCACATTGATTACTGGAGTTAAGTTATTCAGACTATTCTTAAGTGTCTTGAAGTCTGGAGGTTTGTGGACTCTTACAGGAAGATCAGGACCTTTCAGTGTGTCATCTTCAAATGAATGAGGACTTGCATCTGCCAGTCCTCTGCTCAGCTCAATTATTTATTTATTTTAAATTTATATTTTTCATTGTCATTTCTGTGTTGTTTCCACAGTCTCTACCCACTGAGGAGTCATATCAACTTTACCGAGAAGCAGCCTTCAAAGGAAACAACCTGATGTTCACCTAAAAATGAGTGTTGGCAACTTGAGTAAGAAATTTGTTAAACGGATCTCCAGGAAAAGAAGATCTAACAAAGATGTTGCTAATCTTTCAGGTGAGAAAAACTTGAAAATTCTCATTTTGATTTTAAAAAACTTCTTCCAAAACTGATTTACCTCGCATAAATAACAGCTTCATATATATATGAATATAAATACTGTATATATGATTTGCTTTGTGGATGTCCATTGGATAGTCTACTCGCTTAATACACTGACTATATTTTGATTGGGACTTTTTGCAGTTAGAAAGTTGTGTTTTTCCCCATCTGCTCTACAGTTCATGTGACATTGAAGTGTGTTTGTGGGGGCTCAAGTGGTATTCGTATCAGCTGATTAGTGAGTGCTGAGTTAGAGGAGTCTGTGTGGGGATTAACTGGTGAAATAAATTATTGATGTTTGTTAAATTAATATTACTGTATCCATTCAGGTTTAAAAGGGGACACATAATAAATAATCTATATATATAATTCACTAAGGCAAGACACCCATGGAAAGCACGCCGGAAGGGGCGTGGATTCACTAGGCCGCCGACAAGTAAGACGCCCATAGCGCATGCAGGAAGGAGCCACGCCCACCAACTCTAAGACCATTGGATACGACGACAACTCGCAGAACCACGCCCACCAACTCGGACTTGACGACACAGGAAAAACGGCGTCATTTACGTTCGTCTGTCGTAGAGTCCACATGCACCTCTGAGTCACGTTAACTGTTCATAGAGGCATGTTTCTAGCAGAAGTGAATCGCTATATGCAGCGTGTAAAACAGTTTGTGAGGGGTATCCCGTGGTATCCTTAAAACAATCCTTTAAAACTGAGATTAAAACACAATGAAGGAAGCAGTCTTTAAAAACCAATAAGCCCTGTGCCTCTGTTTCATTACCGTCTCACCTGCTTCACCAATGCAGGCCCTGCAACAGTCAAGAGGCTCTTTCAGCAGCTGACCTTCTCTGTGCCTGACCGGTTCACACAGAGGCACCACACGATGCGGCAGGACTATCTAAGAAGAGGCATGTTTGTCATGGATGTAAATCGCTGTATGCGGCGTGTAAAACAGTTTGTTTGTCACGGATGTGAATCGTTGTATGCAGCGTGTAAAACAGTTTCCGAGGGGTTTCCCATGGTCTTAGACTTGGTGGCCGGGTACATGACCAGGCATTGTGTATGCAAGGGTGGACGCGACAGGACCATCTAAGAAAAATCATGTCGCGGATGTGAATCGCTGTATGCAGTGTGTAAAACAGTTTGTCGCAGATGTGAATCGCTGTATGCGGCATGTAGAGCAGTTTGCGAGGGGCATCCCATGGTCTTACAGTTGGTGGGCGGGTTTCTTTTAGTTGCTCTTGTGAGCGGGCACATGACCAGGCAATGTGTGTGCTTCGAGAGCGTGGGTGGATGCGACAGCACCATCTAAGAAGATTCATATTTGTCGTGGATGTGAATCGCTATATGCAGCGTGTAAAACAATTTGTTGTGAATGTGAATCGCTGTATGCAGCGTGTAAAACGCTGTATTGTATGTTGCCCTCTCCAGAGTTACATCTTTTCATTCACCTACAGTCGTATACACAATGAAGTAAGCAGTCTTTAAAAACTGGGTTTTCGGTTACAACGCACGACCGCGTGCACCATAGCAAACTGTTTTACATACATACAACAATTCGCATCTGCGACAAACATGCGTCTTCTTAGATGCTCCTGCACTTTGTACACACCCCCTCCCACCTCGCTACTACCGTGGTCAGGTGTCTTGGTGGATTATATAGAAAGGCAGCCGGAACCGCACAGAGCAATGAAAAGTCTACGCGAGTCACAGGTGCATCTGGACTGTGTAAAGACGACGACTCAAGTGACGAGTTGGAGGTGAGCACATGAGCAGGCAGTGCATACTGAACGAGAAATCAGCAGACTAGCATGACGGAGAGAGCAGAGTGGACGTCCTTCTCCTCTCCTTCCATTCCACCCTCCGCGCCTGATTGCTGATTTATTACATTACCGATTTTTCAAATGCTAATCTTCTCCCTGTGCTAAAAAATCATTAAAAAACCAGCCTGATTATGCGGCGTAAAAAATAAATAAATAAATCGCTCAGACTGGAGTGGTGCAGAGAGACAGCCCAGGAAGTAGGAGACTTGCAGAAACACTCAGACTGATAAATGAACACAAAGTCAGTGGTGAATTCTCAGAAGTCAGCAGCCATCTAACGTTAAGAGTGCTTGAGGTGATGTGAAAGCATTGTGGACTCAATGTGCCAAATGTGCAGGTCTATCTTCGAGTTCCACGTCAGAATAAGAGAAGGAGGCACATTGCGTTTCTTCTCTCCTGTGTGAATGTGTTTGTGGCCCTGAAGATGATTCTTGTGACAGAATTGTTTCCCACATTCACAACAATATGACTTTTATCTCAGGTTGATTTCTCCATTATTATCATGAACCTCACTCTTATGTCATGGTGTCCTCTGTCCTGTCTTTATTGTTTTAGGTTCACTTCTAGGGCTCTTTGGAGCTCATAGGGTGTAACTTTGAAGGGTTGGAGGAGTAAATCTGCTTAAATGATCTTTCTAACAAGCCCTGTTGATCCAATGAACACTGGGATTATTTCAGGTTTGTTCATATCAAGGTCCACATCTCTCATTGTATCTCGTGATATTTTGTCATCTTTTCTCTCTCTCGAGGCACAGCGATATCATGTGGGACTGATAAAGCGATTATCTGACGTTGACTGAATGTTTCTTCTCAACATCATCAGGTTTCTGACTGTGAATTTTCTGAAAGTTACAACAGGTATAAAGTCCTCATTTTTAGTGATTCTTTCTGGAACTGGGATGTCATATTTTTGGATCAGTTTCCAATAAAGCAGTTGGGCTACTTTGATGTCTTTCCATGAAGAGGTTTTTGGACAGGAGTATATTAAATCCTGCAGTAAGGTTCAGTATGGTTTCCATCAGTTTGTTGCCAACTCTACATTGGTTGCTTTTTCCATTTCTTTGAAAACAAATTGCAAACAACCTCACATGTGATCCACAATCTAAAGTGACCATTAGCAAGTATTCATCACTACATTTCATTTTTTCTCTCTAATAAGTGATTCATGGTTTTCGTCCTCCTGAGCTTATAGTAGGAGATCTGTGTATTTTTTAAATGCATTTCTGGTCTTTCCAGTTATTTCTCCTCTCTTGGTCAACCTTATCTTTTTGTTTTTTTCACAAAATTGTGTCACCTCACGCTGTGCAGAGCTATGGGGTAAGGTCAGGCACTCCTTCGGTTTTGTGGATTGCTTAACCAAGCATTATGATGGAAGATGATCTTGCCTTTCAAGTTCAGGCTGTAATATTTTATAAATGTGGCAATCCTTTGAGCTGAGAATGAAGGCTGGCACTCCTATGACTGAAGATCTGTGTCTGTAATCTACTTCTGTTTGGTGCTTTCCACTTTCTGCTTTATGAAAGTAAAGCCTTGGCTTCAATTCATTTTTGTATTTCAGTTGGTTGGCATGGAGCAACTTAGCTTTTACATCCACACTGCTGAGGTCTTTCTGTGCCCATTCTATGACCCCAAAGGTGTATGAGATGACATGTTTTACTGGCTGATTAACTGGTGGCAATTTATTCCTCACTCTCAAGGAACTTCAAGAGATCTTTATTACCCTCCTTGTGTATTCACTGCTGATCTTCAATATCTGCTCTTTATGGTTCATGCCATCCCCTGGTCTGGCATGGAACTTCTATCATTCAGGTGTATCTAGATAAACAGATAGATAGATGTATCTGCTCAATATAATTAAAGGGGCACTTTGAAAACACATCAGATCTCAATGGGAAAAAAATCCTGCTGGCTATCTCTACTGATCTAGACTGATGGGGTAAAACGTTGGGAATGAAAAGATAGCACACCATTTAATGGAAATAAAAATGATCAAACTACATTGGGCTGTATTCAAAGACACCCAGGAAATCAAAGTGGGGAAAAAAAAAAAAAAAGCAACAACACCACTATGCAGCAGGCACGCAAGTTTCCATTTTTCCCAGATCTGGACCAGGACATCGCCGAACTCCTGGACAGGCTAGGTGCAACCAGGAGCATCAGATGGACCGAAACATAACGTCCCACCCAAATGTGTTCAGTCGGAATTATGTCAGGTGAGCAAGCGTGGGGGGCAGTCAATGGTATCAATAACTACTGAGACATCAATCGTTTACCACATTAAAAGTGGCAATAGGGCTTCTCTCCTAAGTGAATTCTTATGTGGCTCTTTAGATGGCTTCTCTATGAAAACTTTTTGCCACATTCAGAAAAGCAAAACGGTTCTACGCTGCGTGCAATTTTTGGGGACTCTGAAGATAGCTTCTCTGTGAAAACATTTTGCCACAATCAGAACAGCAATACGGCTTCTGTCCTATGTGAATTCTTTGGTGGCTTTTAAGATAGCATCCCTGTGAAAACTGTTTGCCACAATCAACGGAGCAATACGGCGTCTCTAAGTGAATTTTCATGTGTATCAGGAGAGTATTATGGTGCAAAAATTGTGACTTCTCTGTGTGAATTCTTTGATGTTTCTCAAGATAGTTTCTCTGTGAAAACTTTTTCCCACATTCAGAACAGCAATATGGCTTCTCCCCTGTGTGAATTCTTTGGTGGCGGTGAAGACTGGTTCTGTGTAAAAATTGTTTGCCACATTCAGAACAGCAGTGAAGTTTGATTCCTTTATATAGTAAAAAAGAAAAAAAGCACTGCTTTAAAACTGACATCATCTAACAATATTAAATAGATGTTGGTTTAACTTATGAACACATTTTTGAAAGATACTCAACACATAGCATAATCCAGAAAGTTTAAACAGTAAAATAGATCACATAAGGTAGGCACAATCAGCAAGATTGTTTCATTTTTTTTTTTTTTACTACATTACAGAATGGCATCATCATGTTGTCATCATATTCTTAAAATATAAAAATACTTTTTTATTGGAGGTAGAAGGTGATAATCTTCATCTTATTACAGTGGAGACTGCCATGTCAAACATGTGAAATGCACTTTTATTAAACAGAATGTGTGTGAATATGTATAAACAGTCAGTCCAAAGCCAACTGACTCCCAATGTGTTTCCTTTTTGTTATTTGATTTTAAAAAGAGGCAGAGGATAGCAAAGGAAAAAGCTTTAAATATACAATGAGAAGAGAGTAAAATCCCAGAGACCCACATGACACCTGACCTGAAACAGCAAACTGGACACTTGTCCATTCGTATGTCACACCAACAAGTAAAAAAAGGGTATGTTGAGGCTCTGATGGGACATTTTGAGGTCAATTTATTAAAACAGTAAATCGCAGGGTAGCTGAACAAAGCTGAACTCAGCCATTACTCCACTGAGCATCAAGTGGCCCCTCAACTACAAAATGTATACAAAAATAGCTTATTTAAAAATCACTACATCAAAACAGAAGAATGAACAAAGTGAAATATTAATGCACTGACCCAGAGGAGCACCAGTGATGTGGGAGAAAAAAATAAGATGAGAAATCCTGGGATTGGAGAAGTTCCTTGTATTAGTGTCTGTTCTGGATGAGGAGTGGCAGGTGTAACCAGGACTGGTCAGCTTTATCACACACTGGCCTCATTCATAGTGACCATTAGAATATTAATGGGCGTGCACTGCCATGATTTATTTATGCTAACAAAATTGAAATTTCAGTGTTTGTGTATTAAAGTTATTGTGCGAGTTCATGTATGCAAATGATGTGTAGTTTATTCATTCTGCGATTTTCATTAATCAAGGACAGGCGTCTGCCACCTTTTGATTAATTTCAGTCACACCAGATGTTCCTGATATAATTGTATAAAAGGCCTCATTCTTCACTCTGATTATAGTTTCCCTCACTTCTAGTATCCATTTACCTTTACTTATTTGGCTGACACCTTAATCCAAGGTGACTTACATTTATGATACAATGGGTTACATTTCGTTTTGGTTTTCCAACTGGAGCACAGGTAGGCCCAGTGACTTTTCATGGACACACAGGGAGTCAGTAGTGGGATTTGAGCAAACGACTTCAGGGTTTGCAGTCCAAAGCCTTAACGACTCCACCACACTTCCAGCGATCCTCCAAAGACTGCTAGGACTGTCATCATGACTGACATCAACAAATCCCGGTCCAGAGCTCCTTACAGTGGCCTTTCAGACTCTACCATGTAGATAAAAACGAGTACACTACAGTATACATACTACATCATCAGAGATACTGAGAAGAAAAGGATCAGGAGATAACAAAAGACGAGCTTGAGTCAGAACGGTGAGTCAAACTGAAAACACAGGAAATTTTTGAAATGAGAAATCAGAAACAATTTTAAATGTCCAAGCCAACCTTACCACTATCAACAATATGATGCTGTAATCATCACATACCGCAAGGAATGCTGGGTAAGACCACTATGGACACTAAAGATGTGATGGCAATAAAATGGCTATAAGTAAACAAAGATGGTGTTTGAGCAAAAGTAATTGTTTTGGGTTTGTTTTTAATTATCTTGGATATAAATTTTCAATCTTTTTTTTTTTTGGTTTCTCTTTTGTCATTGCATGTATTTTACCTTTCAATAAGGGAGCACCTGAAAGTGGATCAATGGAACAGTCACACTTGAAATACCGGTGCAGTTTTTATAGTAAATCTTTACTAAAACAACTTGATACTCATGACAATCAATACATAAAGTAATATTCAAACACGCCAAGACTTCTCAAGGGGGTTTGTAAACAAGTCCTATGACAATCCAAACTCCACCTTTCAATGTCTCTCTTTCCAAAGCCAGAAAAATCCAAACTTGAACAATACTTAAGTAAGGCACAAAAAGGCCTTGTATATGAGAAAGGGAGAGGAAGCAAAAAAGAAAGTGAAGAGCCAAGATAGCAACAAGTCTAATTTTCCATCAGGTGACTGCAGATCTATTAGGACATTAGAACAATATGGACGAGAACAGGCCATTCAGCACAGCAAAGCCCACCATTCCTATCCACTTAATTCTTGTAAAATATCAAATCAAGTTTTGAAAGCCGCAAACTCCTACGGTTTACTATACTTGGTCACTTATTCCAACTATGATTTCTTGTGTAAAGAAAAATCTAATGTCTAATGACAAATTTACCCATAACTGGTTTCCAACTGTGTCCCTGTACGCATGACAACACAAACAGGTCAAACTCAGAACTGTTAGCTAAAGACGCACAGAGATGGACACTCAGTTGGATTAAATAGCTCTGAGGTGTTGCTTTAAATCTTCAATAAAATTTAAATCTCTCTACAGATACATGAAAGTTAGTGACCCCTTTGGAATCCCATGAATTTTTGCCCAAATTCCTCCTGAGAATGTGGACTGACCTTCAACTACACGACAACAACAGACAAACACAATCAACCTGAACTCACAACACACTAACAACTGGACTGTCAAGGCTGAACACGTCGTTTAAACCTTTACAGTCCCATCAAGTCAGGTGATCAACCAATGAGAGGGGACTGGAGGTGTGGCTTAGAGGCACCCAGACAAATAAAAGGGAAGAAATGTGGGGACTGGCAAAGCCGTCCCTTCTCAAAGATCTGCTCACGAACATACAGAACAAGAACATAAGAAATGTAACAGACAAGAGGAGACCACTCATCAGTCCATCAAATCTGTTGGTTTAGCTAACAGCTAAGCTGTCCCAACATCACATCAAGATAACTCAAAGATTGTCAAGAGGAGATAATAAGGTAGAAAAGCTAATAAAAGCATTTCAAAGAACATCTTTGCTTATTTAGTGCTTTTGTTTTTCAAATATTACTTCCCCTTCCATTTAATTTATGAAATTTTATGTTTTGTTTATAATGTGTTCTTTATTAATTATCAGGTTTTTTTTGGTGAGTGAGACCCTAAGACACGGGACCAAATTAAATGCCACTCCTGAAAGACCACCCCCAGCCTTTAAAAATTGGTGGTCCTTCAAAGGTTCACTGACATTTGAGAAGAGCTTTATTATAATTATCTAAACCAGTAATCCATTTTAGGCCTGTTTATGCTGAAGCCTCCTGTTGATTTTGGAGTCAGGCTGTCTGGAGTGAAATCTCTCTATAGGTATACTAATGAAGGTCCTGAGCCCTCCGTTATAAAGCTTAAGTACACACAAAATGTGTACATGCCCATTCAAATGGTTGAGATTTACAAAAGAAAGCTTCACAAGTAAACAAACGTATATTTAATGTAACTCTGACCAATGCATACATGTTTCAGAGAAACTGGGAAATGACACCGTTGATCAAGTAGTAAAATGAAGCTAAATCAGCTAAATGAAAAGTCAGAAGCATAATAAACCATTTCACCGAGACGTTCTTATAAGGTGTGTTAAAATGACAAACATTACACCACAAAAATGATGACTATCATGTACAGACTGTATTTTAGTTCCCTTTAAGGGCGCCAATGATAAATGTATTTGCACTAAAGAAATTCTGTTTTGTCATCACTTTATATTGGGTAGGTGTTGTCACTTCTCAGGGAGCTGGCTGACACCTCAACAGTATCTTGGCTAAGCTTTCTATGTTTGATCGACATGGGCATGCTCAAAAAATACATGTGTAACGCCATGAAAAGTGCATGCCGACACTTCAGTTCACAAGCAAAGGTACAAGAATGCAGTCAGATTTCTTTTTTGGGCACATACATCGTCTAGATCTAAACACTAGCATGGAGAGTCGCTTGCATACTGAAGAGTCTATAGCTGCAGGTGGAAGCTGCCGTCGCTGTACTTTGTATATGAAAGCCAGATCGAATGTTATTTATGTTCACATAATGACGTGCTATAACAGAGGTGAACTCAGATGATGACAAGGGTTCTACATCAGAGAAAGAATGCAAGTCACACTTTTGCCATCACTGTACTTTGTACATGTACACTGGAAGCTCTGCAGTCTACCTGTGACTTTACGCTGTAGGAAGATAAATAACATTTGATCTGGCTTTTATATACAAATTACAGTGACGGCAAAAGTGTGACCAACATCAAAGAAAGAATGCACAACCCGCGTCATCATCCGAGTTCAACTCTGCTATAGCACGTCTTTATGTGACAACAGCAGTGTCTGATCTACGGGAGTGTGAATGCGACTGGGAGAATAAAATGGAATATTTAAAAACCACACACACACCCCTCTAACCTTTACAAATACCATACATTTACACTGGCTGTTACTCAAATCAAACTTATGTTTTTATTCTAAGATGGTAAGAATAGGAGCAGTTCACTCCTCAAAAAGAGTCATCCGTAGTCAAACTCATGACCTTTTGATTATATTAAAGATGTGTGTCTATGTTGCACCCTAACGTGGGTTCTTTTTCTGCAGTTATATTCTTGAATAAAAATGCACTTGTTTTGTTATACTTGTACCTTTTGTGAAAGTGTTTATTTGATGTTTCATGTCTGCATTTTGTCAATTATTACTAAAAACATCAAAAACACTTCTATTTTAACGATGCGTTTCCATAGATTGTTGTAGACACAGAACACATCAAATGTTTGCATTAAAATAACAATATAGTATTTACTTTATACAACTCTAATCAACTGACACGCAGGTAAACAGACTTAAGCTGAGAAATCTGTGCGGCGGTGGGGGAATGTGATAACAGGCTGCTTTCTGCTGTGGCACATTTACAAAACAAAAGATGCTGACGGAGAGGTGCAAAGGGATTTAAGGTGGAATGGATTGACAAGTTTTTTCTTAGGCTTTGGTAATTCTAGTGTTAAAAAGCACAAGACAGCACTCTCAGGCCTATAATCCTAACCCTAAAATGTACACCCATTTTTCACTTACTTTCAGATGTTGTCTTAGGTGGTGACTGACCTTCCGGAGTTCTAGGAGATGAAATTTCTTTAGTTGTGTTTGTGTCAGACTGTAATAATTCATATTTTACATTAATAGAAAACTCCGGAGATGAAGATTGTCTGCTCTGAGAAGAGACAAACCTGGTCACTGCTCCTTCTTGACGTCCATAATGAGGGTCATCTTTCTCGACACTCTTCATACTTCTGTAGTTCTGTATCTCAGGACTGACACACTCTTCTTCATCCTCTTTAATACTCACTGATCTCAGTTCACAGTCCTCTTCCTTAATGCTCAGACTCTTCTGCTTAGGGTGGACACTCTCCCACTCACAGTCCTCCTCAAAATTTACAGTCCTCTCCTCCTTGATATTCATGTCGGCCTCACACGTCTCCTCTTTCACATCATTTAAACATTACAGTAAATGGCAAATTTTTTCTCGGGGACACACAGGATTCAATACAAACTGCATCATCTAGATCTAAACACATTTGATTTTTTATAACATCCTCTCAGTTAAAGCGGATGTCAAGACAGACAATTTGTAGCAAGGTGACAGTAATTCACTTTTCATATCAAATTATTTGTAAAATGAGTTTGGGAATAAAAGGAGAGTCCAGCAGGCTAAAAAAGGAGGCCATCTTGCACAGTTGTGTGTGAACAGTATTCACTACTTTGATTGAATATTCAGTATTATTGGGGTCCCAGAATTGTGTTATCAATTAATGTTAAGGAAGGTTTATACAATATAGGCCTTAGGATTATGGTAAGAAATGGAGCAAATGAAGGAGGAGCTTAAATAATGGATTTGGAGTTTGCAATCTTAGGGTGATATGATACTGGACAACTTATCGAGCAATTTCAAGTTATAGCGTTCATTTTTGTATTGTCCACAAATTGGACATGAAGTTATGGGAGAGAGTAGTGGAAGCCGAGTTAAGAAGCAAGGTGATGTTTAGTGAGCAGCAGTATGGTTTCATGCCAAAAATGAGCAGAACATATACAGTGTTTGCTAAGTGGGTGTTCATGGAGAAGTAAAGATAAGGCCAGAAGGAGTTGCATTGTGTCTTTGTGGACTTGGAGAAAGTATATGACAGGGTGTATTGAGAGGAGTTGTGGTATTATATGAACACATGAACACATGAAAGGCAGGTGTTCCAAATAACGATCTATTATTTCCCTATACAACTCTAGGCACCCGATTCTCAGATAATTGAGGCTTGAGCTAGGAGAACTTTGTGTCTGTTCTGCAGCGGTGGGGGGATGGAATAGTAGGTTGCTTGCTGCTCGTCTTGATTGGCACATTTACAAGACAAAAAACGTCGACAGAGAGGTGCGAAGGGATTTAAGGTGGGCTGGGTTTACAAGTTTTTTCATAGGCACTGGTAATTCTAGTGTTAAATATTTGGGATCAACAGTACAGAGTAACAGGGAGTGTGGAAGAGAGGGAAAAAAAAAAAAAGAGCGTAGGAAGGGTGGAGAAGAGTATCAAAAGTAATTTGCAACAGACAGCAAGAGTGAAAGAAAAGGTCTACAGGACGGTACCGAGATCAGCTATATGGACTGAAGACTGTGGAACTGACCAGAAAGCAGGAGACAGAGCTGGAGGTGGCAGAGTTAAAAATAGTATGATTTGCATTGGGTGTGATGAGGATGGACAGGATTAGAAAGGAGTATATTAGAGGGTCAGCTTGGGTTGAATGATTGGGAGAGAAAGCAAGAGAGGCGAGATTGTGTTGGTTTGGACATGTGAAGAGGAGAGATGCAGGGTACATTGGGAAAAGGATGTTAAGGCAAGAGGAAAAGGGGAAGGCCTAAGAGAAGGTTTATGGATGTGTTTATTAATGCGTATCTAAAAGTCAAAGCAAAACGTCTCTTAATTAAATCGAATCAAGCAAAACGTAGAGCAGAATACATGCAAGGTCTCATTGATCACATTCAAAATTCAAATATCAATAGTTCAAATTCAAAGTAGGTAAAGCAGTAATATTACCATCATCATATCAAGGTAGTCCAAGCGTGTTGCAACAGTTATATTATGATGCAATGGCAATATCCCGAACTTTCAGTCGGGCCAGATTTATTTATTACAATGACAAGCAATCCACAATGGTGGATATCCGTCGATTCTTGAAAAAAATGCCATTAGCTACATCGGCTCTGAATATTCCAACTTTAAGTAGATTGTTTTATCAGAAAGTCTTAGTTTTATTGAAAGAACTCAAAACAGTGTTAGGACAAATCAGAGCATATATTTATACGATTAAATTACAAAAAACGGGGTTTACCTCACATGCATTTATTGGTTACTTTGCAAAATAAATTAACTGCTTTTGATGTTTGATCGGTTTGTCTGTGCTCAAATTCCAAAACAGAGAAACCTATCCTGAATTATGGTACTGTGTCATTAAAACACAGGTCCCACGTACCACATTTAAAAGATTAAGTATGTTAGGACTCAACAGAAAAAAAAAAAAAAAGTGTTTAAAGAAATTACCAAAAGCATTCGTACAATCAGCAGATATGACTAAGGCTGGTTTTCCCGATTATCACAGAAGAGATAACATCGTCACGAACACACTTATCACGGAAAGAAAGATGGTAAAATTGTGATGATCGATAACTCGATTGTACCATATAACCCACATTTGCTCCAACGATTCAATTGTCATATTAGTGTCAAGTATTGTGCTTCAGTTATGAGTATTAAGTACATCTACAGTGGTGTGAAAAACTATTTGCCCCCTTCCTGATTTCTTATTCTTTTGCATGTTTGTCACACAAAATGTTTCTGATCATCAAACACATTTAACCATTAGTCAAATATAACACAAGTAAACACAAAATGCAGTTTTAAATGATGGTTTTATTATTTAGGGAGAAAAAAAAAAATCCAAACCTACATGGCCCTGTGTGAAAAAGTAATTGCCCCCTGAACCTAATAACTGCAATCAAGCGTTTGCTATAACTTGCAATGAGTCTTTTACAGCACTCTGGAGGAGTTTTGGCCCACTCATCTTTGCAGAATTGTTGTAATTCAGCTTTATTTGAGGGTTTTCTAGCATGAACCGCCTTTTTAAGGTCATGCCATAGCATCTCAATTGGATTCAGGTCAGGACTTTGACTAGGCCACTCCAAAGTCTGTTTTTCTTCAGCCATTCAGAGGTGGATTTGCTGGTGTGTTTTGGGTCATTGTCCTGTTGCAGCACCCAAGATCGCTTCAGCTTGAGTTGACGAACAGATGGCCGGACATTCTCCTTCAAGATTTTTTGGTAGACAGTAGAATTCATAGTTCCATCTATCACAGCAAGACTTCCAGGTCCTATAGCAGCAAAACAACCCCAGACCATCACACTACCACCACCATATTTTACTGTTGGTATGATGTTCTTTTTCTGAAATGCTGTGTTCCTTTTACGCCAGATGTAATGGGACATTTGCCTTCCAAAAAGTTCAACTTTTGTCTCATCAGTCCACAAGGTATTTTCCCAAAAGTCTTGGCAATCATTGACATGTTTCTTAGCAAAATTGAGACGAGCCCTAATGTTTTTGCTTAACAGTGGTTTGCGTCTTGGAAATCTGCCATGCAGGCCGTTTTTGCAGGCCAGTCTCTTTCTTATGGTGGAGTCGTGAACACTGACCTTAATTGAGGCAAGTGAGGCCTGTAGTTCTTTAGACGTTGTCCTGGGGTCTTTTGTGACCTCTCGGATGAGTCGTCTCTACGCTCTTGGGGTAATTTTGGTCGGCCGGCCACTCCTGGGAAGGTTCACCACTGTTCCATGTTTTTGCCATTTGTGGATAATGGCTCTCACTGTGGTTCGCTGGAGTCCCAAAGCTTTAGAAATGGCTTTATAACCTTTACTATACTGATAGATCTCAATTACTTCTGTTCTCATTTGTTCCTGAATTTCTTTGGATCTTGGCATGATGTCTAGCTTTTGAGGAGCTTTTGGTCTACTTCTGTGTCAGGCAGCTCCTATTTAAGTGATTTCTTGATTGAAACAGGTGTGGCAGTAATCATGCCTGGGGGTGGCTTCGGAAATTGAACTCAGGTGTGATACACCACAGTTAGGTTCTTTTTTAACAAGGGGGCAATTACTTTTTCGCACAGGGCCATGTAGGTTTGGATTTTTTTTCTCCCTAAATAATAAAAACCATCATTTAAAAACTGCATTTTGTGTTTGTGTTATATTTGACTAATGGTTAAATGTGTTTGATGATCAGAAACATTTTGTGTGACAAACATGCAAAAGAATAAGAAATCAGGAAGGGGGCAAATAGTTTTTCACACCACTGTACAAGTACGTTCATAAAGCACACGATAGAGTACGCGTAACTATCGAAAGAACAGTCTCAGGACGAAGTTCAAGCATATTTAGATACTTGGTACATCAGTGCAATGGAATGCAGGTGGCAAATAATAGAATTGTCAAAGCACGGTTAAAGTCATTCTATTGAATTATTACCGATTCATTTACCAGGTCAGAATATGATTCAATTTAAAGAGGGTGAAGAAGCAGATGCTTTAAAAAAGTAGCAAAAAATAGAAATAAAAAATTAATGGCTTATTTTGAACTTAATAAAATCATATAGGATTGCATAAATCCCTCAACATTATACATGGCGGAAATAAAAAAAGGAGTGTGGCATCCAAGAAAAATTGCAAAAATGTGTCGCAAGATTAAATATTGTATCACCAAAAGATATTGAATGGTTCCATTTAAAATTGTTGTCACGTGAATCGAAAGGAACATTGTATAAAGATGTTCTAACTATAGATGGAACTACGTACGGTATGTTTCAAGAAGAGGCACAAGCAGCTGGGTTACGTAAATCGTACAACTATATGTTTGAAATGATGTCTGATGCCACTTCTGTAATGATGTCTGACAAATTAAGACACTTCTTCATGTACTTAATTATGACAGGTGAAGTTGAGGCTTTACAATTATAGGAAGCATTCAAAGGACCATTATCAAAAAGTTGAATGAACAAACGGCTCTTTCGATTATCAAAGAAATGTTAGAAGCAGAAGATTTAACAATGCAGCAATCTGGACTTCCACAAGAAATTAACAAATCAGAGGTACGTAAAAAAAAAAGAAAAGAGATAACAGCAAACAAAGATTTAACAGTAGAAGACCACAGAAAATTGTATCAGGAAATGTACTCACAATTAAATGATGATCAAAGATACGGAAAAACTAGTTCACAAGATGTTTACCCTACCTTTAAATATCACAGACGAAAATGTAACATTGAAATGGAAAAAGATGAAACAAGAAATGCAAAAGAACGAAATAATTTGGGACGAAGCATTATTGATCCCATAAACAGTATTAAATGTAATTGACAAAATATTTTGGGACACATTTGGATCCGAACCACCATTTGCCGGTAAAACTTTTATACTGGGAGGCGACTTTGGACAAGTTCTACCAGTAGTCAAGAAAGGAGGGCTAAGGCAAATTTACAACACATCTCTAAAGAGTGGGCCTTTATGGTCTTTGTTCCAACAATTTACATTACAAAGAAATATGCAAGCAAATCCAAATTCAGATGATTTCACAAACTTACACATTTTATTTCTTAACATATCCTAGTTAATTACTAAATGTTTGTTATGCACCAAAAAATTATTTTAAGGCACAACTTAATCATACCAGGACTAAAAAGATTAATTAAACGTACACACCATCGTGAACTATATAGACACGGGTATTAACTCGTTCCCAGATTTTTATTTATTTTACAAGACCATCTGCCATGCTGTGTCCAACTTCTAGGTGTATCATACATTAAATGGCGCATATTAAAGAACAACAAGAGAATACCATTTTACCTTTTTCATTTATAGATCTATGATATAATAAAACACTAATGCATAATCATAATATACACATTTTTAAAAGTACAGGTCTTACTTTTGATCTTCTGGCCACGCACGAACACGGATCTACTGGCTTAGAAAAATGACCGCCCGAATACCTGTGCCACCATTGTATGTGTTACAATATTTTGTCAGTTACTGTTTAATTCATATGCCGATACATTTTTCCATTAACATAGCAGTTCATACATTTTGACAGTAGCGCCATGTTTTTTTCATGCATAGACTCCTCACAGCCTGCCGCCCTGTCTGTATCCTGATTGGCTGTTATGAACATGTGACGCGCTCGATGCGCTCAGCGCATGCCCGAATTGGAATGGTGTAATTCCATTGGATAGCTCAACATGAGGCTTGTTTGTGTTGATTGGTTAAAATATGTTGGCGGGTTATCTAAAAAAAAAAAAAATCTTATCTTTATACGTTTTGATTGGCCCCAACATTGTAAAAACTTCACCCAAAAGCATATTTAAATACGGGTAATTGGACCCTTGGTTCTGATTTTATTTTATTTTAACTTGACAGATTACAAGCGGGGAGCCCAAGTATTATGCAAAAGAAGTGCTTTCAGCAACTTTGAAAGGACTTATCAAGAAAAAGAAAGATGATTTAAAACCAGATGTTAAAGATTTAATTTGTGACATTGAAAGGCTTATTGAAAGAATGCCTGCCTTAGTGATGTGTTTCCTTTTTTCGGACAGAAGGGCCGATTTAAAAACCCTAACCGCTATTTCACGTGTGACTAGATGTATCTATAGATCAATAGGGAATACTATTCCTGTAATGACACGTGGTACGTTTGTGTCTTTTAAGACGTGTGGCTTATATCTGCTCCAACAGTAATGATGATTCTCTTGAGAAAGCTGTCCAGTTGGCTTCTGAAATAATGTCCAGAATTCTATGTTGTGCTGATATCCCGTCAGGAATATGCATGTGTCGTGTGGGAATATAACTTTTTTTTAACTTTTTTTCCCCCCATATTAGACTGACTTTAAGATGGCCTGTGAGGTCTTTAAACACGTTGTAAAAGCTTGTTCAACTTCAAATCTGAAGTCTCAAGACCTGTGTGTAATTCAAACACTTGTCAGCCATCACAGTCACAGAGGCGGATTGATTTTAATGAAGCATTGTGTAAAGTCTGTTGTCACTTACGTGGTCAGTAGTTGTGTAAGAGATGTATTAACGGGGTCTTGTTTAGCATGCCGTTTGGGTGACGAATCTCAGGATGGGCACACTTGTCTTTTACTAGAATCTGATTCTGAGGAGATGCACCCTTGTGTTTCCAGCATCTGGTCGACAGATCAGAATTAAAAGATTAATACAAACGGTGTTTTCTATGGTTAAACCATTGTGCGGATTAAGAATTGTGAAACCGACAAAAATTAAATATTCTCAACTGTCTGAAGCA
>NC_053161.1:186532393-186555130 GCF_016835505.1 Polypterus senegalus | reverse complement strand
CTAGCATTCCTTGGGGTATGTGATGATTACAGCATCATATTGTTGATAGTGGTAAGGTTGGCTTGGAAATTTTAAAATTGTTTCTGATTTCTCATTTCAAAAATTTCCTGTGTTTTCAGTTTGACTCACCGTTCTGACTC
This sequence comes from Polypterus senegalus, assembly GCF_016835505.1. NCBI lineage: Eukaryota > Metazoa > Chordata > Cladistia > Polypteriformes > Polypteridae > Polypterus > Polypterus senegalus. Next base: position 186,554,990 of record NC_053161.1, on the reverse strand, counting down.
AAGCTCATCTTTTGTTATCTCCTGATCCTTTTCTTCTCAGTATCTCTGATGATGTAGTATGTATACTGTAGTGTACTCGTTTTTATCTACATGGTAGAGTCTGAACTGGCCACGTTCAAGAACTCTGTAGTAAAGGCCACTGTAAGGAGCTCTGGACAGGAGTTTGTTGATGTCAGTCATGATGACAGTCCTAGCAGTCTTTGGAGGATCGCTGGAAGTGTGGTGGAGGCGTTAAGGCTTTGGACTGCAAACCCTGAGGTCGTTGGTTCAAATCCTACTACTGACTCCCTGTGTGTCCATGAAAAGTCACTGGGCCTACCTGTGCTCCAGTTGGAAAACCAAAACGAAATGTAACCCATTGTATCATAAATGTTGTAAGTCACCTTGGATTAAGGTGTCAGCCAAATAAGTAAAGGTAAATGGATACTAGAAGTGAGGGAATCTATAATCAGAGTGAAGAATGAGGCCTTTTATACAATTATAGCAGGAACATCTGGTGTGACTGAAATTAATCAAAAGGTGGCAGACGCCTGTCCTTGATTAATGAAAATCACAGAATGAATAAACTACACATCATTTGCATACATGAACTCACACAATAACTTTAATACACAAACACTGAAATTTCAATTTTGTTAGCATAAATAAATCATAGCAGGACCTGTCCATTAATATTCTAATGGTCACTATAAATGAGGCCAGTGTGTGATAAAGCTGACCAGTCCTGGTTACACCTGCCACTCCTCAACCAGAACAGACACTAATACAAGGAACTTCTCCAATCCCAGGATTTCTCATCTTATTTTTTTCTCCTATATCACTGGTACTCCTCTGGGTCAGTGCATTAATATTTCACTTTGTTCTGTTCTTCTGTTTTGATGTAGTGATTTTTAAATAAGCTATTTTTGTATACATTTTGTAGTTGAGGGGCCACTTGATGCTCAGTGGAGTAATGGCTGAGTTCAGCTTTGTTCAGCTACCCTGCGATTTACTGTTTTAATAAATTGACCTCAAAATGTCCCATCAGAGCCTCAACATACCCTTTTTTTACTTGTTGGTGTGACATACGAATGGACAAGTGTCCAGTTTGCTGTTTCAGGTCAGGTATCATGTGGGTCTCTGGGATTTTACTCTCTTCTCATTGTATATTTAAAGCTTTTTCCTTTGCTATCCTCTGACTCTTTTTAAAATCAAATAACAAAAAGGAAACACATTATGGAGTCAGTTGGCTTTGGACTAATTGTTTATACATATTCACACACATTCTGTTTAATAAAAGTGTATTTCACATGTTTGACATGGCAGTCTCCACTGTAATAAGATGACGAATATCACCTTCTACCTCCAATAAAAAAGTATTTTTTATATTTTAAGAATATGATGACAACATGATGATGCCATTCTGTAATGTAGTAAAAAAAATGAAACAGTCTTGCTGATTGTGCCTACCTTATGTGATCTATTTTACTGTTTAAACTTTCTGGATGATGCTCATGTGTTGAGTATCTTTTAAAAATTTGTTCATAAGTTAAACCAACATCTATTTAATATTGTTAGATAATGTCAATTTTAAAGCAGTGCTTTTTTTTTTCTTTTTTTCTTTTAAACTATATACAGGAATCAAACTTCACTGCTGTTCTGAATGTGGCAAACAATTTTTACACAGAACCAGTCTTCACCGCCACCAATAATTCATACAGGGGAGAAGCCATATTGCTGTCTTGAATGTGGCAAAACGTTTTTATTGAAACGCTATCTTAAGAGCCACCAAAGAATTCACACAGGGGAGAAGCCGTATTGCTGTTCTGAATGTGGAAAACAATTCTCTTGCTATCGTTATCTAAAGAGACATATTACAACTCACACAGGAAAGAAGTCGTATTGCTGTTCTGATTGTGGCAAAAAGTTTTCATAGAGAAGCCATCTTAAGAGCCACCCAAGAATTCACTTAGGAGATAAGCCATATTGCTGCTTTAAATGTGGTAAACGATTATGTCTCAGTAGTTATTGATACCATTGACTGGCCCCCACGCTTGCTCGCCTGACCTAAATCCAACAGAACACATTTGGGTGGGACGTTATGTTTCGGTCCATCTGATGCTGCCTGGTTCCACCTCAGTCTGTCCAGGAGTTCGGTGATATCCTAGTCCACATCTAGGAAAAATGGAAACTTGCATGCCTGCTGCATAGTGGTGGTGTTGCTTTTTTTTTTTTTCCCACTTCGATTTTCTGGGTGTCTTTAAATACAGCCCTATGTAGTTTGATCATTTTTATTTCCATTAAATGGTGTGCCATCCTTTCATTCCTAACGCTTTACCCCATCAGTCTAGATCAGTAGAGATAGCCAGCAGGTTTTTTTCCCATTGAGATCTGATGTGTTTTTAAATACGGTACAATACAATACAATACAGAGCGGATCAGCGAGCGGAAGCACAGAGTGGATCAGCATCTCCCACAGGCACGTAGCCCTTCGCAAGCACCCGAGCAAGTTCATCTGAGGTAAAGCCGGCAGATGACCAGTAGAAATAACTGGCAGTGAGAAATTAAAGTCGATCGCTCAGCGGGTGGTGGAAACTTAAAGCACCGAAGCACCTATAAAAACGGCAAAGATGACTTCAACACTTAATGTAAGTTCTATCTGCTCTCTGCCCATCGAGGGCACGTTTATATGTTGTGTGTCCTGCAGTATGTACAGCTCAGGTTTTCCGGCCGACAGTGCAGATAGCTTCACCTGCCAAAAATGTTTAGTTAATTTAGAGTTGGTCGGGAAAATACGCGAATTGGAGGACCATGTTAGGAATCTGATAGCGATTAGGCAAACAAAAAATTGGATCGACTCGGTTTGTTTAGACAATTCGGCTACATCTGATTCGGCTTCAGTCTCTCCAGGTCCCACTGTAGTCAGTGCGAGGCCGAAATCAGCAGCACCAGTTCAGACACAGGGCGAGTGGGTAACAGTAAGACGGGAGTCTAAGAATCCAAAATGTAGTCCCCCGGCACCCAGGTCACCAATTTGGACCCAAAACAGATTCTCAGCTCTCAGCAGCCTGTGGAAACTGAGAATAATAAAGTGCTCATAATTGGCGATTCCATAGTGCGGAATGTTAGAATTCCAAACTCTGTTAAACCAGCAGTTAATGTTAAGTGCCTCGCAGGGCCAAGATTTCTGGCATAAAGGCCGCATTGGACCGTGTTGCCGACGATGAAGTATCTACCTTATTGCTGCATGTCGGCACTAATGATATTTATTTACAGCAATCTGAGGTATTAAAGCGGAACTTCATCTCTCTATGCACCAAAGCTAAAACAAAATGTCGGAATTTAATTGTATCTGGTCCCTTACCAAGATTATATAGAGGGATGTGATTTATAGCAGATTGCATTCCTTTCACTGCTGGCTAGAAACCTGGTGTGCAAATAAAAGCATAGCATTTGTGAACAATTGGGATGATTTTTGGGAAAGGCCTGGATTTTTCAGAAGAGATGGTCTTCATCCTAACTGGAGGGATCTTATGTATTATCCCAAAATATGGCAGCAAAACTGCCTGGTTGACTGATTAGAGCACCATCCAGGCCGCAGTCATGTGATCTTAAATCACAGGCTGTTCTTTATCCCACCTGTTATTTTCCTGAAGCTGTTACCCATAATCCCTGTTGTGGGGCATCCAGTAAATTTAGTCTTGATACAAACCATAAATTAATTGATAACCAAAAATAAGGTGTATAATTAGACCAAGGGATAAAACCAGACACTCCACCAGGGCATCTGTAATAGAAATTTAATTCAAATTAAAACAAAAATATATCAGCAGTTCAGAAAGAACCATGCAGTTTTAAATGCTGTTTATTGAACATTCGCTCTCTTGGCACTAAAGCTGTTTTGGTAAATGATATAATATTAAGTACAAAATCTGATCTGTGTCTTCTTACTGAAACCTGGCTTAGTAAATGTGACACTGTTCCCTAGCTGAGGCGTCACCAGATGGATACTCGTTCCTTCATAAGTCTAGAGATTCTGGTCGAGGAGGAGGCCTTGGAATAATTCATTGTAACAAAATGCAAATCACTCCTAAAAATTTAGGCAACTTTACATCCTTTGAGGCATTCATTTTAAATATTAAAACAGATTCCAACACAATTATAGTGCTAGTCTACAGACCACCAGGGCCATATTCATTGTTCATGACTGAATTTAGCAACCTTCTGTCTGATTTGGCTATAAATTATGATCACGTAGTTCTGATGGGGATTTTAATGTACACATTGATGTGGAAACTGACACTTTTAGCAAATGTTTTACTTATTTGTTAAATTCAGTAGGATTTTGTCAGATTGTCAAAGGTCCAACTCATAATCATAACCATACATTAGATTTAATTATAACTTACAAAGTTGAAATTCAAAATTTAAATATTACTCCATTAAATGTAGTTATTTCCATCACTTCTTAATTACATTTGATTTAGTTCTGCCCATGCCAACGCACTCACAGATTAAAACAAAGACAGTGCGACATCTAGATTGTAATTCTGCTTCAAAATTTATAGATACCTTGAGTAAGTCGAGTGTAATTGTGGAAAACCATTTAGATCAGTTAACATCAAATGTAAACGTGGAAAACAATTTAGATCAGCTAACATCACATTATAATGTGACCTTGAGAGATGCTCTGGACACAGTGGCTCCCCTAAAACAAAAGTGATCAAAGCACATAGAAACTCTCCCTGGTTTAATGAAAACACTGAGCTCTTAAATTAGAGTGTCGAAAACTGGAGCGCAGATGGAGAACAACAAAGCTACATGTCTTTCAAATTGCATGGACAGAGAGTGTTAATAAATATAAAAGCCCTCTTTAAAGCTCGCTCAGAATACTATTCTACATTAATAGATAGCAATAATAAAAATCCTAGGGTACTTTTAGAGCAGTGGCTAAATTAACAAATGGGAATTCAGATCAACAGTGCAAAATACCAACAGATATTAGCAGTACAGACTTTATGAACTTCTTCAATGAGAAAATTAAAAATATAAGATCCCAGATCTCAGCATCACAGTACAAACCAAATACTAGCTTAGCAGACCCTGCTCACATTGCATTCAGCACTTTAATAATTTTAATCCTGTAACTGAGCAGGAAGTCTTAACTTTAATTACTAAAATGAAGCCCACTACTTGTTCCCTAGATCCAGTGCCAACAAAACTAGTAAAAGTGCAATGGATGTTCTTGCAGCCCTATTCTAACATTATCAATAGTTCATTACTGCATGGCACAGTACCTGATGCACTAAAAGTGTCAGTCATTAAACCTTTACTTAAAAAGTCAGACCTAGACCCACACATACTAAATAACTATAGGCCTATTTCAAATTTACCATTTCTCTCTAAAATACTAGAAAAGTAGTCGCCAGTCAGCTTCAGTCACACCTTACGCATTACAATTTATTTGAGAAATTCCAGTCTGGCTTTGCACTGGTCATAGTACAGAAACGGCACTAACACGGGTTGTAAATGACATTCTGATATCCTCTGATGAAGGAAATTCCACTGTAATTATGTTGTTGGACTTAAGTGCAGCATTTGACACCATTGACCATTCTATTTTACTGCACAGGCTAGAAAACGATGTTGGGCTTACAGGCCCGTGCTGCTTGGTTCAGTTCTTATTTATCAAATCGATTCCAGTATGTACAGAAATGTGCTGACAGTACTCCATCATTATACACAGAAGTTCAATATGGTGTCCCAGGGCTCAGTACTGGGACCTTTACTGTTTTCACTTTACATGCTTCCACTGGGATCTCTCATTAGGAAACATAATGTTAATTTTCACTTATGCAGATGACACCCAGTTATACCTTTCATTTAAATCAAATGAAGTTTCTCCGATGTTGTCTTTAATTAGTTGTGTTAGTGAATTAAAGGAATGGATGAATGAGAACTACTTGTCTTTAAATACAGATAAAACAGAGATGTTAATTGTTGGAGGGAATGACGCTGATCACAGCAATATTTTGTCGTCATTTAACTCAGTTGGAATCCCAATTAATTTTACTGAATCAGCCCGCAATCTAGGAGTTATCTTTGACTCTAGCATGTCATTTAAAGCACATATTACAAAGTCGTCCAAAACATGTTTTTCCATCTTAAAAATGTTAGGAAATTAAGGCTTTCTAAATAAACAGGATTGTGAGAAATTAATTCATGCATTTATCTCTAGTAGGATTGACTACTGCAATGCGGTGTTCACTGGCTGTTCAAACTGTTCTCTATACAGCCTCCAGTTAATCCAAAATGCTGCTGCAAGAATTATTACAAGAACAAGAAAATATGAACACATAACCCAGTTCTTAAATCTTTACACTGGCTCCCAGTTAAGTTTAGGGCAGATTTCAAAATCCTCCTTTTAACATATAAAGCATTAAATGGCCAAGGTCCGGCTTACTTGTCTGAACTTATCATGACTTACAAACCTGAGGCACATTAAGATCTCAAGATGCCGGTCTGCTTAGGATTCCAAGGATTAATAAAATAACAGTGGGAGGTCGAGCTTTTAGTTACAGGGCCCCTAAACTGTGGAATGGTCTTCCTGCTTCCATAAGAGATGCCCCTTCGTCTCAGCCTTTAAATCCCGGCTGAAGACTCACTACTTCAGTTTAGCATATCCTGACTAGAGCTGCTGATTAACTGTACATACTGCATCTCTGTTGTTAGTCATTAGCACTAAACATAAGTAACATGATAATTATATTTGAATACTAACCCTCACCTATTCTGTTTCTTTTCGGTACCCAAATGTGGCATTGGTGCCACGCCCACCTGCCAAGTTGTTTGCCTGCCTATGGTAAAGTCATCCCTGATGGAGGATCACAGGAATCATGGGAAAGAGGGTCCTTTCATCGGAGCAGCACGTTTCAGCCGTGGCATGGCCAAATGGGGAGGCAGCTAGATGGATGAGGTCTCCAGGACTCTAAAAATATCCAAACCTAATTATGTCATATCATCTACTGTTAAACCGTACTTCTAAAATTTTTATTATTATGCTGTCTTAAGGAATTGTTCTGTTCTGTGTATTGTATTGTATTGACCCCCTACTTTTGACACCCACTGCACGCCCAACCTACCTGGAAAGGGGTCTCTCTTTGAACTGCCTTTCCCGAGGTTTCTTCCATTTTTTCCCTACAAGGTTTTTTGGGAGTTTTCCCTGTCTTCTCAGAGATTCAAGGCTGGGGGGCTGTCAAGAGGCAGGGCCTGTTAAAGCCCATTGTGGCACTTCTTGTATGATTTTGGGCTATACAAAAATAAACTGTATTGTATTGTATTGTAATAAAGATCTCTTGAAGTTCCTTGATAGTGAGGAATAAATTGCCACCAGTTAATCAGCCAGTAAAACATGTTATGTCCTACAGCTTTGGGGTCATAGAGTGGCCACAAAAAGACCGAAGCAGTGTGGATGTAAAAGCAAAGTTGCTCCATGCCAACCAATTGAAGCCAAGGCTTTACGTTCATAGAGCAGAAAGTGGAACGCACCAAACAGAAGTAGATTACAGACACAGATCTTCAGTCATAGGAGTGCCAGCATTCCTTCTCAGCTCAAAGGATTGCCACATTTGTAAAATATTACAGCCTGAACTGGAAAGACAAAAATCATCTTCCATCATAATGCTTGGTTAAGCAATCCACAAAACCGAAGGAGTGCCTGACATTAACCCATAGCTCTGCACAGCTTGAGGTGACACAATTTTGTGAAAAAACAAAAAGAAGATAAGGTTGACCAAGAGAGGATAAATAACTGGAAAGACCAGAAATGCATTTAAAAAATACACAGATCTCCTATTATAAGCTCAGGAGGACGAAAACCATGAATGACTTATTAGAGGAAAAATGAAATGCAGTGATGAATACTTGCTAATGGTCACTTTAGATTGTGGATCACATGTGAGGTTGTTTGCAATTTGTTTTCAAAGAAATGGAAAAAGCAACCAATGGAGATTTGGCAACAGACTGATGGAAACCGTACTGAACCTTACTGCAGGATTTAATATACTCCTGTCCAAAAACCTCTTCATGGAAAGACATCAAAGTAGCCCAACTGCTTTATTGGAAACTGATCCAAAAATATGACATCCCAGTTCCAGAAAGAATCACTAAAAATGAGGACTTTATACCAGTTGTAACTTTCAGAAAATTCACAGTCAGAAACCCTGATGATGTTGAGAAGAAACATTCAGTCAACACCTGGATAATCGTTTATCAGTCCCACATGATATCGCTGTGCCTCGAGAGAGAGAAAAGATGACAAAATATCATGAGATACAATGAGAGATGTGGACCTCGATAGGAACAAACCTGAAATAATCCCAGTGTTCATTGGATCAACAGGGCTTGTTAGAAAGATCATTTAAGCAGATATACTCCTCCAACCCATCAAAGTTACACCCTATGAGCTCTAGAAGCATTATGGGCCACTTAAATAAAAAAAAATAAATAACCCAGGGCAGTCTCCCGGGAACACATTTTTGTGTTCTTAGCCATTATATGCCATACATTTGTAATTCTGTTATTTCTCTTTCTGTATGTAATTTTGAGTTTAATAAATTGTTAATTGCTGCACACCATGTCTGATCTTTGACTCCGCTATCACGTGTTTTAACTTTGAAAACACACAACCCTTTTTTGTTAAAGGGCACATGCCTGTGGTTCACAGTCTGAATATTCATAATTGGTGAGTGTTCTTTTAATATTTAGGCTTTGTTAAGTTAAGTTAAGCTGCCTGTTCTCTGAAGTTTTATTCTCAAACACACGGTAAGTAATGGCGCTTAGCCTCCGAGGTCTTATGTGAACTATTATTCATGTTATACACGATAAGAAGGTGACTTGGCCCCTGAGGTTTCCCTATAAAACATGCGCTAGTTAAACAGCTCTTAGCCTCGGAGGGCACAGATCCACTTTCTAAGGGTTTATAACAAAGTTTTGTAAATGATAGTAAGCCGATGCTAACTCAGATATTATAATCAATTCATAATGTACAGCAAAAGTAATCTTTAAACAGCAATAATACAAATGGAGTCTGATTAAGAGATCCACAGCCTTTTTCCATCATTCGATAAGATGTATGACAAGTGTAATTTAAAGCTGGTGAAATTTAACAATTAAAATAATAGTCTTACATGCATAATGAATAAAGGCATAAAATAATAGCCAGCTTAGAAGGCCTTGAGTATTTTGGTGACCTCAAGGTGATGGCATCTCCAGGATCAAAATGAATCAGCATGACGTGTTCTTCAAAGACTTGAGTTTTTCTAACATTGTAGTCGCTACATTGTAAGGTTTCAAAGGCACAGCACCCCGACACAACACAATGAAAAGTCTGATAAATTAAGAGTGCCCATGTGGGAGAAGGAACATCTGGGCATGGCATGCACATTACCAACCGCCATAACGGCATCAGGCATGAAATCAAAATGCAAAGTGGTGCACAAGTGAGAGAAGAGATAAGAAACAACAAATGGGCCTGGCATCACGACACGTGCCATCAGACAGACGGGGCACCAAGAAAGTTTCTAATTATGAAATTTCATGTGAATTAGCAAGACCTCCCACTCAAGAAATATAAATACACTCCTGTCCTGTCTCCTCTACTCGACTGCCCAGCATGACACCAGCATTTCAATGTGTCCCCGGTGAGGTTTTCTCTTCCCGTGTCTGGCGGTGCTCACATATCCAGATTTTAAACAACGGAGCGGCTCGAATCAGCGCTTCACTCCCACTCACTGACACATGCAGCTGAGCGCAAACCCTCTGCACGGCTTCTAAGGATGGCCCCGCCCCTTCAGGCAGTGTCTCGCTCTCTGGCTCCGCCTCTTTGGACAGTGGGTGTCAATTCAGTTCACGTCACAGTCTGCATGTGTTTAATAAAGTGGGAACAAAAATGAGAGTATGAAGAAAATAAAAGATAAAGAGAAGTACTGATGAGAACAATACAGTACTACAATAATGAAGTAGTAAAGGATCTACATACACAGTATCACAATATCTATCTATCTAGCATGTCTGTACAGTCCATTATACAAAAGTAGATTTAAAAAGGACAAAAAACGAACAAACATACAAACACATACTTGGCCTCTGTAAATGACCGCAAAATCATTCTGTACGTAGGGAACGTAACAACGTAAAATACCGGAAGTGTGAAGAAACAGTGAGGACTACCGATATCTCTGAAACGGTGACCTTTAGATTTGTTGCACCCCTTGGTAAGCGGAGCGAGGTACACAATTAATTGTATGTTGTTTCATTTGTTCATTTGTTCTGTTACTTTGTGGAATGTTAAAAATGTATGTTTATATTTGTTTATAGTTTTCACGGTGTTCGTGACAATATAACGACTACAATAAAGAGCCACAGTTTGAGACATAAATAAAGATAAACGCACCAGTCTGAGACTCTCTGCGTGTCGATTCTTTGAAAACCAAGGGCTGCTACAGTGAAAACTCGACCGTACATCTGAATCGTCCTTCACGCCTTGTGCTGCTTGGCACCTCAAAAGCAGCAGTTGCCCCGCTGATAACCTGCATTCAGGCAACTTCCGAGTCTGACGGCACATCATATATGCGGATACTACAGATACAGCGATAAATCCTTGACGATAAGGGACAGTGAAATGTGAACATCCTTATATATAAAGTACTTAAACCTACATGGACTATATTATAATGATGTTATAGTAAAATTCTTAAACCCTTTAAGTTAAAACTATTCAGTAAATTGTTTGGCTTCCTTTGAAATATTTTATAAGTAAAAGTTTATCAAGTGTTATATTTATTTTAATAATTATAAGTCAATGTTTAAAAGTTATTATATTGTAAAAATTTAAAAGTTAGGATAAAGAACTATAATTCCTGAGGTAAAAGTTGACATTCAAAATGTTTAAGACAAAGTAGAGAGATATAGCTGTGAAGGTATGATAAAGTTCAATGCTATGTTGTGAAATCATAACTTTAAGCTTGTACTACAGTGAAAACACTTTCTGTTTAAGATTGAAAGGGTTATTTAAGTATTCATAGTGTATTTGCCTATGACCTTCATTTTATTCTAATTTAGTAAAATCCTTCAAGGTCCTAAAGTTATAGGTGTTGTCTGGTGTAAGTGGTGTCACTCAGGGCTGAGATTACTTACTGCTGTTTCACAGTCCACTGAAGACACAAAGAACACAATACTCAAGCTAATTAAACAGCTGCCCAGGCTATAAAATGTTGTCCACTACAGAAGACAGTGACAATCCAATAGAGACAACACAAGTTAGATCCAGCTCTCATGAAAGAAGCTTCACAGAGAAGGGCCAGGAACTGCATGATCAGGAAGCCGAGAAACATGAGAAGGCATTCAACAAGGCTTATGACTCCTGGAAGCAAATGGCAAAGGAAATTAGGACAAAATTGAAAACTTTCTGTTCACAAGAAGACCTTAATAAAATACAAGAAGACATTCAAAAAAGACATGAAAAGGTGTGCCAACATTATGAATCCATTCGACGCAACCACACTTCTACTCCGGAAATTGTTAAAAAAAATGGATGCCTGTGTCATCTTGACTGCAGAAGTCTGTGAGCTTGTAAGTAAAAGACTTCATATTGTTGAAGAGACCAATAATGACCAACTAGAGAAAGAAAGAGTGAGAATGGCACTGGATAAGGATGAGTATGGGTCTGTCTTTGGATATACAAAAACAGAAACAGTGATCTCAGGGTTATCACAAAGATCAGACAACCACTCAAAAGCCAGCTCCAAAGTCTCTAGCCAGCGTGCAGATGCAGAACCAGAATTTGCAGCCAAATTAGAGCAGGCCAAAGCTATGCAAAAAAATTCATTCTCAGCAAGCAAGACTTCACAAATTGGAAAGTGAATGGAAGCTCAATGAGACAAAAATGTTAGCAGAAATAAAGCAGAAAGAAGCAGAGATGCATCTAAAGCTGGAGGAGGAAAAGGCAAAGCTCCAGCAACTACACACAGATAAAGAAGTGAGTGTAGCAGCAGCCTGGGTAAGAGTTTACAACAATCTTGAAGGTGACCAGGAGAGGTATGAGGAACATGATGAACACAGAACCTACTCTGTGTGCCTAAACATTGAATCTAGAGTTCAGCTAAATCCAGAAGCTATACCTTTTCAATCTCAATATTCTTCTCCTGAAGTGCCTGTATCTCAAGAATCGGTTAGTCTTGCCCAAGCAATTGTAAGTTCATTAGCCATAAATCACCTCTGTATCCCTGAACCAACCCCATTTACTGGTGATCCCTTAAAGTTTATTGATTGGAAGACATCATTCATTGTACTTATTGATCAAAAGTCCATTCCAACTTGTGAAAAGATGCTGTATTTGAAAAGGTACCACACTGGAGAGTCCTTGGAGGGACTTTTCTACAGAAACTCGGAGGATGCATACAAAAGTGCCTGGACTGTCCTTAATGAGAGATATGGAAACCCATTTATTGTACAAAGGGCCTTTCGAGACAAGCTTATGAAGTGGCCTAAGATTGGTGCAAATGATCCTATAGCACTTCGAGAGTTTGCAGACTTCCTGCAAAGCTTTGTTGAAGCTATTCCCTATGTTAAAGGATTGTCCATCCTAAACAATTGTGAAGAAAATCATAAGCTGCTTAAAAAATTGCCCGAGTGGATTGTGCAGGTGGAGCCGAGCTGTCGTAAAGGAAATGGATGCTTCTGGAGACTATCCAGGCTTTACTCACTTCACAATTTATGCAAAAGGAAGCCTGGATAGCCTGTAATCCCATAGCCTCCCCTCTCATGATGAACCTCAGAACAGGAGATGAGAAGTCACCAAGAAGAATCAAAACAATTAAAACAAGTGCTGAAACAATTAATCCCACCCCAAGCAAGGTGGAGACATTAGACTCCAAATCCAGACTATCCTGCTCTGTGTGCAGTGATGAAAACCATGGCATTGCTATGTGCACTGTTTTTGCAGTGAAACCTACTGAGGAAAAGAAGGCCTTCATTCATAAAAATCACCTTTGTTTTGGATGTTTAAGGAAAGGGCACACCAGCAAGGATTGCAAAAGGCGACACACCTGTCGCACATGTGGCCGACGCCATCCTACCTGTCTGCATGAAGAAAAATTTGAACGTCTTGTGGAGACATCAATGACAGGTTCCACTTCTACAGAAACCAATGCAAGCCAGGAAGTCCACAGGGTAACGTCCCATGTGATCACACAACATGTGTCTGCCACCTCTAGCATTGTCCCAGTTCTTCTATCATCAGTAGAAGAGGCAGAGAGAGAGGTTCTAACCTATGCATTACTTGATACTCAGAGTGATTCCACATTTATTTTAGAAGATCTGATTTATGAGTTAAATATGGATGTTCAGCCAGTACAGTTGAAACTTAGTACAATGACAGCAGTTGATACTGTTATAGCAAGCAAGAGTGTCCGTGGCTTACAAGTTCGAGGACAACACTCTGAAAACCACATCCAACTAAAGCTTGCGTATACACAAGACTTCATTCCAGCTGATAAGTCTTACATACCAACTGTCGAAACAGCGCAGCATTAGCCACACCTCAGACACATGGCAAACAAATTACCACCTCTCCAAAACTGCGATGTAGGACTGCTGATCGGGTTTGACTGTCCTTTGGCTCTAGCTCCCCTTGAGGTCATCATAAGAAGTGAAAATTAACCATTTGCACAAAGAACTGAGCTAGGCTGGAGTATAATAGGATCATCCAACCCACATCTGGATAGACAAGAAAGTCACAGTTTAGTACATCGAATTGCAGCAAAGGAGATATCAGCTCCATCAGCCACTGATGTTCTGAAAATCCTAGAAACAGACTTCAATGAGAAGAACTATGACAATAAGTATGTGTCCCAAAATGATGTCCACTTTGTACAGTTCCTTAGTGACAACATCAGACAGAAGGAAGATGGACACTATGAAATGCCCCTCCCTTTCAAAAATAATAAGCCTCCTTCATTACCAAAAAAACAAGAAGCTGGCTACTGTTCATCTGCAGCATTTAAGGAAGAAGTTACAAGCCAACCAACAGTACCACCACCACTACAAGGACTTTATGGAGGAAATGATCAACAAGGGTGATGCTGAGCCAGCCCTTGCTGCATCTGAGAGGGAGACGGAGTGGTACATTCCCCATCATGGTGTGTACCACCCCAAAAAACCAGATAAGCTGCAAGTTGTGTTCGATTGCTCTGCAAAGGTCCAGGGAGTATCTCTAAATGACACTTTGCTGACAGGCCCAGACTTGATCAGTTCTCTAGTTGGAGTTCTTTGTCACTTCAGAAAGGAAGCCATAGCTATAACCTGTGACATTGAAAGAATGTTTCACCAGTTCTTTGTCTCTCCTGAATTACGTAATTACCTGAAGTTCCTATGGTGGGAGGGCGGAGATTTGGAAAGAGAACCTCAAGAGTATAGGATGGCAGTTCATCTCTTTGGTGCAGCATCATCCCAGGGTGTGTGAACTTTGGTCTTAAGTATCTTGCACGACAACACAGAGATAATTATCCATTAGCAGCGGCATTCATTGAGAAAAACTTGTATGTAGATGAGGGTTGACCAGTGTTTCGTCTGTTAAAGAAGCTAGGAAACTGATTGTTGAAACTCAGGAATTGTGCAAAAGAGGGGGTCTACATCTTCATAAGTTTAATTCAAATGTGAAAGAAATTCTCGACTGTGTAGATCCCTCAGATAGGGCAACAACCACCAATTCTCTTAATCTTAATTTGGATACAACAGCAGACCGCGTACTTGGTATTCAATGGTCGATAGAAAGCGATACCTTCAGCTATGATGTTATTTTAAAAAAATCAGTCTTCAACACGCCGCGGCATTCTGTCCGTCATTGCCTCTCTATATGATCCATTCGGTTTGTTGCTCCATTTACTCTTAAATGGAAAGTTCATCCTGCAGGAGTTGTGCCGTGGAAACATTGGATGGATTGATCCTTTCCCTGAAGACCTACACCCACGGTGGGCTGAATGGAGAAATGGTATCCAAAGTCTAAGAGAAGTTAAAATACAGAGATGGTATCACCCACAAAACTTTGGCAACATTATCAGAACAGAACTGCACCACTTCTCAGATGCTAGCTGTGTTGGATATGGTGCATGTTCTTATCTGAGGTATAAGAATACAAATGGTGATGTTCACTGCACTCTAGTAATGGCTAAAGCAAGGGTTGCACCAACAAAAATTACAAGCATTCCAAGACTGGAACTTTCAGCTGCTGTAGTTTCTGCCAGAATGAGTGTTATGTTGAAAGCTGAACTAGAGATTAAAGTTGATAAAGAATTCTTCTGGACAGACTCAAAGGTTGTACTGGCTTACATCAACAATGAAGCGCGAAGGTTTCATGTATTTGTTGCTAATCGTGTCCAACTAATAAGGGAAACCACAGATCCCAACCAGTGGTATTATGTTGACACAGCAGAACACCCTGCCGACTATGCCTCCAGAGGTCTTCATGCTTCCGACATCTCTATGTCAATCTGGTTGTCAGGACCTAAATTTTTGTGGCAGCAAGAAGTGAATCCTACAACTGACCTTTTAGCCAAGTTACTTGTGGGTGATCCTGAAGTTAAATCAATCCAGGTGTTTGCAACAAGAGTCAGCAAACACATGGACATTCTTAGCCGGCTGAGTCGGTTTTCTTCATGGACAACACTTCTTAAGGTGGTCGCAAGAATAAAGAAACTGGAGTCTAAACAAGAAAATCACTGTGACCTGGTGTCCACAGAAGAACGTGAAAGAGCTGCAGAAACTGTCATAAAGCTTATTCAACAGCAAGCCTTTTGTCAAGAAATGAAGTCACTCAAAAACCAAAATACTCTTTCAAGTTTGAGTCCTCTCTTCTACCTTGACCCCATTTTGGTTAGAGGAATTCTTTGTGTTGGTGGAAGACTGAAGAAGTCTTCTCTCAGTCAGGAATTAAAACACCCCATCATTCTTCCAAAGGATAGTCACATCACCAAGTTGATTCTGTTCTATTATCACAATAAGATCTGTCATGAAGGCCGAAGTCAAACTTTAATGGAACTTAGAGTCAATGGATTTTGGGTCATAGGTGGGAGCAAATCTGTTGCCAAATTGATACACAACTGTGTTTCATGCAGGAAACTTCGACAAGCAGGAGAGGAGCAAAGAATGGCTGATCTCCCTAAAGAGCATGTGGAAGTTTCAGCTCCATTCACATTTTGTGGAATAGGCTGCTTTGGACCCTTCCTCATCAAGAGGGCCCGCAAGGAATACAAAAGATATGGCCTGATCTTCACATGCTTCTCATCTCGAGCTATACACATTGAAATGCTTGAAGATCTGTCAACACATGCATTTATCAATGCTCTGAGGTGCTTCATTAGTCTTCGAGGAGCTGTTCGCCAACTCCATTGTGACCAGGGGTCAAACTTTGTAGGTGCCAAGAATGAATTCAGAGAAGCACTCAAGCAATGCGATAACAAGGCACTCACGGTTTTCCTAAATGAAAAACAATGCAAGTTTATCTTCAATGCTCTCTCAGCAAGCCATGCAGGTGGTGTTTGGGAACGGCAGATTAAAACTGTTCGATGTGTGCTGAATGCCACATTTGCTTAATGTCCAGGAAGACTTGATGATGCCTCCCTTAGAACATTGTTCTATGAAGCAATGGCTATTGTCAACAGCCGTCCATTAACTGTAGATGGAATCAATGATCCCAAGTCACTGGAACCATTGACCCCAAACCATCTGATCTTGATGAAGTCTAAGGTTGCTTTTCCACCTCCTGGGGAATTTGTAAAGGAAGATGTGTATGCTACAAAAAGGTGGCACAGAGTCCAATTTCTGATTGAACAGTTCTGGAGTCGCTGGAAGAAAGAATACCTCTTGAACCTTTCCACACGCCAGAAGTGGCATGTACCCAAGTGTAACCTCAAGGTGAATGACATAGTCATTATCAAGGAAGACACCCTGCCCAGAAATCAGTGGCATCTGGGACGTGTGGTTAAAACCATGGAAGACTGTGATGGCTTAGTTCGTGAGTCAAAGTGCAAGTAGGTGAGTGAAACCCAACTAAAACACATGATCAACCATCCAAACTTTCAATTATTGAACGACCAATCCAGAAGTTAGTACTTCTTGTTGAAAGTGATGATTGGCTTAAGCACTGGGTGGTTCCCCCTTACATCAGACATGTGATTTATTGTTACGTTTTATGCATCCAAAGGTTATGTTTTCCAACTTAAGAGGTCATTTAGGGTTTATAGAAATCATATTATATTCAGTCAATGGTTCCTCATAACATGATTGGTGGGAGTGTAAATGACCGCGAAATCATTCTACACGTAGGGAACGTAACAACGTAAAATACCAGAAGTGTGAAGAAACAGTGAGGACTAACGCTATCTCTGAAACGTGACCTTTAGATTTGTTGCACCCCTTGGTAAGCGGAGCGAGGTATGCAATTAATTGTATGTTGTTTTATTTGTTCATTTGTTCTGTTACTTTGTACAATGTTAAAAAATGTATGTTTATATTTGTTTATAGTTTTCATGGTGCTCGTGACAATATAACGACTACAATAAAGAGCCACAGTTTGAGACATAAATAAAGATAAACGCACCAGTCGGAGACTCTCTGTGTGTCAATTCTTTCGAAAACAAGAGCTGCTACACTACAGACATGCTTTCATATTAGTGTGTATATAAATATCTCTATATATATTGTGGCGGAGGCCAGGACCCATGCCTGGCCGGGACACCCCTTTGACACTGGATCCGTGGGAGCAGCCATGGGATGCACACTACGTCCCCTGAACACTTGCTGGCAGCCCCCCCCGGTTACATCGGGGCCACAATTGTGTAACACCGGAGTTCATCCTTGTTGGGCTCTGTGGCCAGGGTGAGCTGCACAGCTTCCTGAGCCCATCTGGGCAGCACTACATCCACACCCAGGAGTGCCACCTTAATTAGATTAATTATCACCTGAAGCTCTTCTGGGTGGGCTATAAAAGGAGCCTGCAGTCACTACTTGGGGCGCCAGAGTCCAGAGGAGGAGGACAAAGCTGCCTAGGAGGAGGAGGAGAAAGACAAGTGACATTTGTGGTGTTTGTCTTTTGTGTGTGTTTTGGGGACTGTGTAGGGCCAGTGGGACATGGGAAAGGAACGGCTGAAGACAAAAATAAAATCTTTTTGTTCATTTTAATACATGCCTCCACTGTCAGTCGGTTTTGGGTCGATGCCAAGAGAGCGCTTTTGCCCCAATACATAAAATCCAACGTGTGTCTGTATGCCTGTCCACTTTTCACGTGAGAACTACTTAACAGATTTAGATCAGGTGTTTTTCTATAATTTGCTGCAACATTTTTGCTTAGCGCGAAGAGAGATCTCTTATTTAGATCTGGCCAAGTATCATAGTTCGTGACTTGTCTCATTGCGTATTGATTTATTTGTGTGAACAGAGGCTGTGGGTCGACGGTGGGGGGAAACGTGACGCCAGCATGTGGGGAGCCAGGCGGGGCCCTCCTCACTCACGTGCCAGCATCCATTCGAATCTCTCTTCCTCTGGTCACGTTTTGGAGCGTACCTTACCTCCGCTTAGCTAGCGATACCTGTTTGATTTTTAAAGTTTGTCCTGTTTCACTACAACGCTCATATATATATGTAGGTTAAAGAAGCATTTAAGTTTATATGTTTGTGCCTCTTTATGAATAATAATAAAGTTACAGAAGTGTATACTAAACCAGTTTTAAACTATGTAAGTATTAATTGTTATGGGCCTGTGCTTTTATTTCAGGTAGTCAAGAGGCACCACGCCAAGCTGTCCACAGTGTAGTCCTTATCAGTGAAGCTGCGCACTGTCACCTAACTGGCATGACTATCCATTATGTCAGCCATAAGAGCTGCTAGTGAAATGGCTCCAGGGTTTCTGCAAGAAGAAGGATGTCGGTTTCATCAACAATTGAATCTCTTTTGAAAGGCGCGTCTCTTCAAGCGTGATGGCCTGCATCCGAACAGTTTCGGCGCCCGGGTCCTCTCCGAAAACATATCGAAGGTAATTCGTTTTTCTTGACTATCTCTGCTCTTAACCCCTTCGGAAATGATTCTGTTGTGCCAGGACAACTTTAATCTTCTGTTAAAGTGCACAACATTAATACTGTAATAAGTAATCTCAATGCACTTAGAAAATCTAGGAAATACAGCATAAACTCCAATAATCTAATTAAAATTACTATTTTAGAGGAACAATTTATTAAAACTATAAAAACAGATCACAGATTTAAAAAAAAAATACACACAGAGCAGCGCAGAACATGCCGCAGAGCTGAGCGTAAATGGAGGAAGACTAAACTAACTATCCACTATGAAATATTAAAAGTCAAATTAACAGAATACAATCACACTGTCCGTCTTGAGAGACGCTGCTATTTCTCCAAGATTATAAATAACAATGCTAGTAATCCCAGAGTCTTATTTTCTACAATTGATTGCCTACTAAACCCAGGTAGCTCAAAGGAATGCCTCCAAAGTTCTTCCAGTAAAACCTGTGAGGCTGTCGCTGTATTTTTCAATCAAAAAATTAATGATATTAGAAATAACATAGTATATCCCTCCAACACTAGGGATCCTCCTAAACCCCAGCATCCTGTTATAAACAAATGAAACTCTTTCACTAGGATAGATTTACCTGATTTACAAAAAATAATCTCTCAATTAAAACCCTCCACCTGCGTCCTTGACCCAATGCCAACAATGTTTTTCAAAGAAGTATCAGGCGTGCTAATTGATAATGTTCTGGACATAGTAAATTTGTCACTAGATACGGGGGTCTTCCCAGACTGTCTTAAGACTGCTGTAGTTAAACCCCTACTTAAGAAAAATAATCTCGACCCCTCAGCTCTTGAAAATTTTAGACCCATCTCTAACCTGCTTTTCTTAAGTAAAGTTCTGGAGAAGGCAGTCATTTTGCAGTTAAATGACCACCTTAATAAACCTGCTATTCTTGATAAATTTCAGTCAGGTTTACAACAAACCACAGCACAGTAACTGCACTCGTTAAAGTAGTAAATGATTTGCGAGTGAATGCAGACGGAGGCCATTTATCTGTTCTCATCCTCTTAGATCTGAGTGCTGCATTTGACACCATTGATCACAACATTCTTAGAAATCGCCTTAGTCAATGGGTGGGCCTCTCTGGCACAGTCTTAAATTGGTTTGAATCCTACCTGACAGGGAGAAAATTTTTTGTTAGTTGTGGGAATTACAACTCGAAGACACATGATATCCAATATGGTGTTCCACAAGGCTCTATCCTGGGTCCGCTGCTCTTCTCAATCTACATGCTTCCGTTAGGTCAGATTATCTCAGGGCACAACATGAGCTACCACAGCTATGCTGATGACACACAGCTGTACTTATCAATAGCACCTGATGACCCTGATTCTATTGATTCACTAACACAATGTCTGACTAGTATCTCAGAATGGATGAATAGTAATTTTCTCAAGTTAAATAAAGAGAAAACTGAAATCTAAGTGATCAGCAATAATGGATACAATGAGGCTATTAGAAATAAACTGGATACATTAGGATTAAAAGTCAAGACGGAGGTAAAAAGCTTAGGGGTGATTGTTGACTGTAATCTGAATTTTAAATCGCATATTAATCAGATCATTAGGACAGCATTTTTTCACTTAAGAAATACAGCAAAAGTTAGACCTCTTATATCATTGAAAGATGCTGAGAAATTAGTTCACGCGTTTGTTTTCAGTCGACTAGATTACTGTAACGCACTCCTCTCAGGACCACCCAAAAAAGACATAAATCACTTACAACGAGTGCAGAATGCAGCTGCTAGAATCCTAACTAGGAAAAGAAAATCCAAACACATTTCTCCAGTTTTGATGTCACTACACTGGTTGCCTGTGTCATTCAGGATTGACTTTAAAATTCTGCTTATGGTTTATAAAGCCTTAAATAATCTCGCCCATCTTATATATCAGAATGTCTGACACCTTATATTCCAAATCGTAACCTCAGATCCTCAAATGAGTGTCTCCTTAGAATTCCAAGAACAAAACTTAAAAGAAGTGGTGAGGCGGCCTTCTGCTGTTATGCACCTAAAATCTGGAATAGCCTGCCAATAGGAATTTGCCAGGCTGATACAGTAGAGCATTTAAAACACTGCTGAAAACACATTACTTTAACATGGCCTTTTTATAACTTCACTTTAACTTAATTTAACTTAATCCTGATACTCTATATGTTCAATTTCCTCAAAATAACTATTCATGGTGGCTCTAAAATCCGTACTGACCCCTACTCTCTCTTCTGTTTCTTTTTCCGGTTTCTTTGTAGTGGTGGCCTGCGCCACCTCCACCTACTCAAAGCTTCATGATGCACCAACAATGATGGACGGATTAAAAGGCAGAAGTCTACGTGACCATCATCATCATCAAGCCCTTCCGTGAGAACCCTAAATCCAAAGAGGACTGTTTCATTTATGTTAGGTAGAATGCCCAGAGGGGACGGGCGGTCTCATGGTCTGGAATCCCTACAGATTTTATTTTTTCTCCAGCCGTCTGGAGTTTTTTTTTTTTTTCTGTCCCCCCGGCCATTGAACCTTACTCTTATTTGATGTTAATTAATGTTGATTTATTTTGTTTTATAATTGTGTCTTTCATTTTTCTATTCTTTAATATGTAAAGCACTTTGAGCTACTGTTTGTATGAAAATGTGCTATAGAAATAAATGTTGTTGTTGTTGTTGTTGTTGTTGAGTAAACATTAACTGAATTATTAATTAAGCAGTCCAGTTTTAACAGGTGGGTTCTATGGAGTCCAAAGTAGTGGTGAGAACTAATTAACGAAAAGCCGTCAATCTTTAACAGCTCAGGATTAGGGAGGAGTGATTAGGTGACGCTCACCTTAAACAGGCAAATACGTCTTTTGTGCCAAAGGGATTTTAATAAAGAAACAGACAGTGAAGGGGAAATTGTTATGAGAAATTTTATGATGGCAGGATATTGTTATGAGAAAGTCGGCAACATCTGGTGACTGTTATAAGAAAAGGTGCTGAGCGAGGTCATCATCATGAGAAACCCTGGAAAGCAGATGATGTGAATCTGTGTAAAGGGGGATATTTTGTGATGAGAATCGTAATAAATCTGAAGCTCACAGAATGCTCGGGTCTCAAGTCACCTGAGTTGAGTTTGTATGTGTGCCGTACAATAAAGTCTGATTCTGCTGCCTGTCCCGAGACTCCGAGTGCCTTCTTTTGAGCTGAGGGTGCCCGAGCTACCTGATCTGCTTCAACACTTTATGCAGACATCAACAAAAAAATTGTGCAAAACTGTATCTATTAATGTAGCTTCAAATAAATGCCTGCCGTCCTTGGCACATTGTCCGAGAGCATAACTAGCACAGCTTGGTGAGGAGGTGGCACCAAACAATGGCACTTGCATTTCTTTAATGTAACTCTCTGGCCACCATAAGAATCGGAGTAAATCAGCATCCTCTGAAGGAAGACTAACCTGGAGGAACATGGCTTCCACATCAGCCATTAATGGCATAGATTCTTGGTGGACC